>NW_026735443.1:0-128201 GCF_949786415.1 Peromyscus eremicus
TGCCTGGGTCACCACGGCTGCCAGGAGAGCCAGGGATCCCAGGTGTTCCTCGGTCACCCTAAGGAGATAGAAAAGCACAATAAATAGGTCAGCACTGGCAAGATCAGGAACAATGTACAGGAATAATTATGCTTCCTGACTGTTGATCCATCAGCTCCTCTCCCATCTATCCTTCACTCATCCTCCATTTCATGATGTACTAGGAGCCCATCCTTCCTCTCGGTCAAGTACCACATGAACCAGAGCCCTATGGTTGTGATAACATACCTCTCAAAGTTACCCCAATTTGAACATGAAGCTAACTGTGACTAGAACACTAAGTCTACTCCCCATGTTTGGAGCACTTAGCTATGGTGTTTCCCCCATGCCCATCATAGCTGCATCCCAACCACATATGCACCCACTTTTCAACTCAGATCCCACATCATCAGTAAATAAATACATCGATGTTTCAACATTTTCCCAATACCTACACTTCATGAGTAGCTCTTCTTGGTGTGACAGAAGAGCCTCAAAGATAACTCAAGTAAGACCATAACTTCAAGAGGTGCGCTTAAAAGTATTGATTTGTGGCCAGGCGGTGGTGGCGCACGCCTTTAATCCCAGCGCTTGGGAGACAGAGGCAGGCGGATCTCTGTGAGTTCAAGGCCAGCCTGGGCTACAGAGTGAGTTCCAGGGAAAGCACAAAGTTACACAGAGAAACCCTGACTCAAAAAACAATATATATTGACTGTATAGATTTGGCACGATGAACTGCTAACTTAAGACCATGACAAGAGGGCTGGAGAGATGGCTCAGCTGTTAAAGGCTAGGCTCACAACCAAAAAAAAAAAGACCATGACAAGTGCCCCGAGCACATTTCTTCACCATCCAAGTGGCACACAGGAGCAGCTGAGCCAGCATAGTAGTATGCTGGTTCAATGAGTTTAGTACAAAGGGAACATGTTATGATCCTGCCACTCAGTCCACACAAGCCACCTGCTGCATTTGCTACTGCTCTCACCGTGTGACATTCTGGACTTGACGGGAAAAATAAGAGAGGAGAGGGATAAAAAGACTTGGCCATTTCCCATAGAAGGAAGCTGAGGTTTCCAGGTTCTGGTATTTTAATTCCCTCAATGGCAGACAAAGAAGTACCTCTGACTAAGGCTGACTCTGAGGGGGCAGCAAGCCTGACTGGTGCTGAAATAGGCATTTCCAGTCTTGGATCACCACATTTTGTACAAATACTCAGATTTTGGATGCCTAGTGGCTAATGAGTTTGTTTGCTGTGCCTTCCCAACCCTACAGGCAACATTAGGAGATGCAACTTGCCTAGGACTCTTTCTCACAACCCAGATTCAAAATACACATTACCGGAGGCTCCGCTGACTCCCCATGGGAGGCCTTACCTTCTTGTAGGAGGGAATGGGGGATAGAATGGGAGGGGAGGCTGAAGGGGAGGGAGGAGGGAAGATGGGGATCTGTTATTGGTATGTAAAATGAATAAAAAAAAATTCTTAATAAAAAAATACACATTACATAAAAGATTGTCCACCTATCCCTCCAGTCTGATAATGCAACATCAGGTGTCCTTGCTTGGACCACTTAATATCCCTGGGATGAGTCAACCCGCCCAGAAGCTAGTCACAAAGAGCCAAAGAGATTACTTTCAGAAAGCTGACTCTAGGAAACACTGATTTATTAACATCTACATTTTTAAGCATCTAAAATAAGACTGTTAATAAACAGGCTATAGTTTTGCCCATAATGGCTGCTGGAAACACTTACATTAAGGTTTAAGAAAGTAATTCTGGTCCTTGTTCAGGTAATCATCACTACCAAGAGTTCATGTGTACAACAGTCATGTCATATCCAAACAGTATTTCACAGAACTTTTTCTCATGTGCCAAGCCCTGCAGTCTTTCCTCCTGGTCCTCTGTGTTTCTTGAGCCTCATGGGTGAGAGGATGGTAGAGATGCATCTTCTAGAGCTGATACTCACATTCATCTATTCCCAGCATGTTGAGTCTCTGCACTAACAACTGCCCACGGCATGAAAAAAAAAAAAAAAAAAAAGCTTCTCTGACCACAGCTGACAGGTCGCCCATTCCTTGTGGATAGCCCCACTTGCATACAGGAAGCCATAGTTACACTCAGTGGTTTGTTTTTTGTTTTTTTTTTTTCAAAAAAGGAGGACATGAAGTTGGGCATGAGATGTACTAGAGCGCCCAGGGAAATATGGAGAGGGGTAAATGGAAGGATGGCTATGATAGAGATAAATTGGGTACACATATAAAATTTTCAAAGAATAAGTAAAAGACATTATTCAAAAATAAAGAAGAAAAGTCATGCTTCTAAGATAATTTGTTTTTCCTGCTCCTATGATGACTACAATTAGATTTTCAGTCAGCTAACACTCATCGTGTGTCCCATGTAAGCCAAGATCTAGGCTCCAATCCCCACCTGCAATTCAGTCACAATGCCTGATTACTGTAAGTACTCAGTGCTAAGTCCTGAAGTGGAGTATCAATCATGAAGCTGAAAGGAAGGAAGCTGACAAGGTCCTTACACAAAAATGTAAAAACCCAAACCCAAATCCCTCACTAAGCCCCCTTAATAACCTGCTATTTCTCTTCCTTGTCCTTCCAAGCCCAACGTGACTCTGCCACCCATTGTTAACAATCCCTGAGAAACAGATCAGCCATTGCCCCACCCTCAACTATTCTACTAGATCTTTCCTAATTCTCTTCAAATTCCTACTTAGTACATTCCATTTCTCTGGGGTGCTATAATATGGCTAGGCCTGGGAATCCTAAAATGCTTTGGATCTAGAAACTCTAAGAAGTATAAGGAAGGGGGTCCAGAAGATAAATACAGAAACAAGTGTGAACCTGACCCATGACTCATCTGCCAGCAGCTCTTTACAAGAGTGAAGAGGGCCAGGCAGGAATATCTCGGGCATAATTGAATGACTCTTGGTCTGGCGCCAGCATAATGTCATGCTCCTACCTTGGGAAGGCCTCATGGAGTCTCTACACCTTAAGACCTTCGTCAATAAAATATTAAGATTCTACCAAGTTCCTCTGCATCTTGTGTATAATCACTTAGATGGAAAGTGACTATGAAGTTGAGAGACATACCAAGTAGTGCAGTTATACTGTTACCATTTTATTGAGGGTTAGCAGAAAGAAAAATTAGATGGACACATAAAAGTCAAATAAGCCCATCCATTTTGTACCTGGGTTTTGCTTTGACGTGATTGACACAGACTTCCCTGCTGTTGCTAACCTCCTGTTCCCTTCCCAAGGCCACATTCCATGTACATTAGTAACCCCAACCCTCGAATGACAAGTTACACTAGGAATCTATATTCTTCTACGTTGTTGTTTATACCCCCTTTGTTGTGGTTTGGATGAGAAATGCCCTCCACTGGCTCATGGATTTGAACATTTGGTCCCCAGTGGGTGGCACTGTTTGGGAAGGTTACAGAAACTTTAGGAAGTACTTCACTAGGGTGGGGGTGGGGCTGAGGTTTTATAGATGGTCCCCACTTCCTGTTTTCACTCCCTCCCCACTCCTCTCCCTGACTTCTGCTTCTGCTTCTTTCATATAGATAAAATCTAATCTCTCTGCTTCCAGCTGGGTTTACCCCTCAACCTCTGCTTCCTTGAGCTTACTGTGATGCTTCCTGTGTCTGGACAAAGTGTGATCACTCTGCTTCCTGTCAGGCTGACCTCACATTCCGGATGTCATGCCTTCTCAATAATAGACTCAACCCACTCTGGAACTGCAAGTCAAAATAAATTCTATCTTCTGTGGCTTGCTTTTTGTCATACTATTCTGTCACAATCAACAGCAAAGTAACAGATACACCCCTGCCTCATGCACATACCATTGCCTCTGAGAGCATGCTTAAACTTCCATGCCCCAGCCTCCCCAACACTGACCCAGCCACTGCCTGGGTCCAGTCATTCCTTCCACAGAGCTGTCTCAGCCTGCACTGTCAGATTTCAATAATTTGCACATACCTTCATTAATCTTCACATTAACCTCCTACTTTCCATGTGTCCATCTCACCTCTGACTTTTCTGTAAATTGCATGAAAATAGACTTCCTATTCATTTGCCTATTCAACAAAATTTACCACCACGTATCTCAAATGAGTCAAACTCAATGTAGAGTAGATATCTACATATCTCTGCACCAAGTTCCGGTTTAAAACCTAATACTAGCTTTAATGTCCTCTGCCTGGATGCCAGAACAAGCAATGCACAGCTGCATTGTGTCAGCCACTGAATTCTGCCTCCTCCAAAATAAGCTCCTCTCCTATACCCCAGAAGAGCAAGCATGCTAGCAAGGCCTCTCTTGACCTAACTTAGCAGCAGTGAGTCTATGATTGATTTTTCTGCACAGTGGCCAGGTCTGGCCCCATCTGTGTCTATAGCCTATTGTGATGCTAAAAATTCCCTCAAGAAACCATTTCCTAGCTTAATGAACAGACACTTTTAGAAAATGGGCCCTAAAGGACAGAAAAATAACCCTAGCCCTCTATCATCAAGCACAAGAGGACCAGTGAGTAGGAAGGGACAGAGCCCAAGAGTGAGCATCTGGGAGCCACACTCCACAAGGAATGCGTGAAGAAGTGTGGGGTTCTGCAAAGAGATGGAAGTTACAGAACAGTGGCTATGTGCCATAAGATCATTTCTCTCTCAAGGAGCCCTTCGTAGTGCTGTGGGTATCGTTCTGTATAAATAAAACACTGATTGGCAAGTGGCCAGGCAGGAAGTGTAGGCGGGACAAGGAGAGAGGAGAACTCTGGGAAGTGGAAGGCTGAGTTGGGGAGACACTGCCAGCCGCCGCCAAGACAAGCAGCATGGGAAGACGCCGGTAAGCGACGAGCCACGTGGCAAGGTATAGATTTATAGAAATGGATTAATTTAAGATATAAGAACAGTTAGCAAGAAACTTGCCACGGCCATACAGTTTGTAAGCAATATAAGTCTCTGTGTTTACTTGGTTCGGTCTGAGCGGCTATGGGACTGGCAGGTGACAGAGATTTGTCCTGACTGTGGGCCAGGCAGGAAAACTCTAGTTACAGGAATGTGTGAAGAAGTTTGGGGTTCTGCAAAGAGATGGAAGTTACAGAACAGTGGCTATGTGCCATAAGATCATTTCTCTCTCAAGGAGCCCTTAGTGTCAAACATTCGTTATTCCTTCAAACAGAAAAGTAAGAGTCTCAGAAAGCTAAATCCATTTGCTTTCCAATCATTTATCCTGTAGATAGTCAAGCTGGAATTCAAAATAAGTTCTCTATGAAGCCCAACATGTTCACTTTGGAGGAAACAAATGTCACTCACTGAGTTGCGTGGAACTTAGCACCAACCAGGAGGCATTGAGATGTGCAGAAGGAAACTTCTAGATTGCTTCCTCCCATAATCCCATGAAGTATGTCCTCTCAACACTGAGACAAGGCTGAACACAGCTCTCTATATTTCTCCTTTCCTTTTCTCTTGCATTGCTTCCTCTACGGCCCCTGAGCAATCCGTTCTCCAAATAAAGGTGTCCTTGAATTTCGACTTACTTTCTAAATTCCTCAAAGGTGGGAACCTCTAAACCCCAAACACAGTAACTTGTGCATCTGTACATCATCCACAGTGTGATGAGTGAATATTTAAGGGATAAGGTGGGTCCAGGGACAGCATGACTTACCCTGAGCCCCCATGATGTTGAAATTGCTCAGCTACACTGGGGCAGGAGTCCGAGCCCACCTTCTACATTTATTGATGTTTTCACTGGTTCCCACATGACTTTTTCCAACAGTGTGTGTATAGATCAGATATAGGCTACCTAGGTGAACAACTTCCTGTTGCAACAGGAAAGCTGAAACCACAGGATAACAATGTTTTAAGCCCTACACTAGGGAGTTATTTCTTAGATATGGGAACATACACACACACACACACACACACACACACACACACACTTTTCTTGGAAGAAGGAAAAAAATATATTTTATGGCTCTATTGTTAAGATCCTAAGATACAACTGCGGGATAAAAGGAATTTAAAGTGTCTCCTACTGTTAGATAAAGGTTATATTTGATTATGGTAGAAAATGAGACAAGTCAAGCCATTTACTTCTCTGCCACTTCTGACACCCTGTTTTTGCTTCTAAAAGGTTACCACTGTCCTCTGGGTCCTGAAGGTCCTTCTCAAGAGAGAAGGGTCAGAATGCTTGGGCACTGAAGGAGAATCTGGACAGGGCTCACCAATGACAGACAGACTCCCTTATACAATCCTGATACTACCCCTGCCCCAGAAAATATGCAGCTGACATACATTTACTCCTACCATATAGATAATTCTCCCACTTAGGGAAATGTTTCATCATAGGTAATGCAATCAAATTAACACACTGCAAACAAATTAGTATACTACAATCTCGCTTAATGAAGGTTTAGGATAGTTACAAAGATAGCCTGCTTGAATAGGGAGAAAATTATGAAGCTGAGACCTATGCTTTGCTCCTGTCAACATCTATGGAATCTCAAACTTCCTTATGCTAGATATTAGTTTGGTGAGCTTTTCACATACAATTTTAAATTCAATTCATTCTGTTGTAATCCGATGTTTCTCTCCCATCTACCTGTTCCCAAATACCTGGCAGCCGCTTCCCAAATAATTGACTGAGAGGCTTAATATTACTTATAAATGCTTGGTCACTAGCTCAGGCTTGTTACTAACTAGCTCTTACACTTAAATTAACCCATAATTCTTATCTATGTTTAGCTATGTGGCTTGGTACCTTTTCTCAGTACAACATTCTCATCTTGCTTTTTTGCACTTACTGGTGACTCTCTGAATCTGTCCTTTTCTTTTCCATCATCCTTAGTTTGATAGCCCCATCTATACTTCCTGCCTGGCTACTGGCCAATCAGCGTTTTAAACCATTAGAGTGACAAATCTTTACAGTGTACAACAGGATTATTCCACAGCACTCTGTAGCTGTATAACTGAGATCTCAAAAGTACAGCTATAAAATCAAAGGAACAAACAGGGCAATGGTCTCCTGTCAGGTAGGTGGATTCAAGGGCTGGGAACCAAACTTCTGGTCACAGCAGCATATATAGAAGCTTAAAACAACATCTGGGATGGGAAGCAGTGCACTTCACACAGTGCTGGCTGGCTCAGGGTGACTTGGAGGACAACAAAAACCATAGTGTGGAAGATATATAGGAATAGGTTCTCCATGTTTTTAGGATGTTTTTGTTCATTGAGAGACACCTTTATTCTATAGCCCAGGCTGGCCTAGACCCAACCTAGTGACCCAGTCTAGCCTCAGACCCTAGATTCTCCTAATCCTATCTCTACCTCTTAAATTCTGGGATTACAGGCATGTACCACCACTCCTGGCAAGAAGGATTTTTTAAAGAAATGGTTTTTATAAATAGGTACAAGTGCTAAGAAGTGATTTTATAATAACATCTTTATGTAATTTAAATATGCATATCCCATTAAAGCCAAATATCCAAGCATCCCATTCTGACATCAATGAGTGACTCCAGCCCACATCTTCTCAAGTCCATGTATCCGAGTTGATGTCATGATTCTCCCTGTGTGTGGGTATGACTATAGTTAAATTTGCTTCATGCCCTGCCTCAGTGTCCCTCCACACTCAACCTTGCCAAGGCCTACAGCAGCATTTCTTCCCATACCAGCTGCCACATGCAATTTCAAATGAGGACAAGTACACCTCACTCTCCAAGTAGCCACTCACAACCAAACCAGGTTAAGAACCTCCCTGAACATGCTCAGAGCTCACACACACCCCACTCCAACACCTACCTGCCTTTGCAGTTTATACCTCCATATGTCCCCTGAGCCATGAGCCAACAGAGGCCCAGGAATATACTAGGATCACTATTATGTCCTACAGTCCATTCTATAGATGTCCCATGATGGAAATAATAAGGCTGGTCATCCAGGCAAGCTTGAATAAATGAATGAGGGATTCAGTGTTGAGAGACCTTGGGGTAATCCCCTGCTTGTTCAGGGGGATACTGCCTTTCAGGCCCATGGTTGCTGATGAACTGAGGTAGAATCAGGCTGATATTCATCCATTTCCTTCTTCCTCTTTGTGCCCAACTAGGTGACATTCTCTGGCCTTGTCATGAATGTCACCAGAATTTAATGGGTGGACATAATAACCAATTTCCAGCACTGGCTCATAAAATTCTGCCTGCAGGTCCTTCCCTCTCTCCCTCTACCCACCACCAGGTATGCCAAGGCTTGGGGAAAGAGAGCAGTGTTGGGACAGTGCTGGACTGTTTAGACTAGGACCACCCCCTCAACACCACACACACACACACACACACACACACACACACACACACACACACACAAACACACCAGACTCCTAGACTCCCATTAGAATTATGTTAAAGTTTGGGGATCATCCACTACCAAAATCTCACTAGTAACAAGAGAAGACTTAGCACACAGCCTGGCTAGGTGAAAGGCCACAGCTCTCCAAAGCTCATTTAATTAGCATTTATGAGGCACTGCTGTGGACATTACCTCACGATCTCAAGAGTCTCAGATGAGAAATGTGGGCGTGGCTGAGGTGGCCAGAGATGCATATAATAAAAATGTCCACACTCTCTAAAGGTCCCTCTCCAATTTGCTTGGACAAGCACTTACCTTGGTTCCCAAGGGACCAGGTAAACCAGGCGGTCCACGAAGTCCCTGTTGAAATGAACAACAGGGGACCATGAGAGCTGATCACCCAATCACTCACCACATACCTGGCTGCCTGCCCTCTGCTGGAGCAGGAGTATGAGGGCAGCTACCAAGGGGACTCTCACTGCAATGTGACTACACTCCATCATAGGTCTGGGTGTAACTTCTGATTCTTCCATTCCCTGCCCCTACCGGAACAAAAACAAGCCTCTCTATCCCTTAGTGTATTTTTCCTCTTCAGATCTTCATGCTAAGTGATCCCAAAGGAAGCAGCAAGATCAAGCTTCAAAGCCATGCTCACCTGACCCCATGACCCCAAAGCTTAGTCTCTTTCTTCTTATCACACTTACAGAGACCTGGGGCAGCCTATGGGAGGGGCTTCTATTTCCAGCCAATGAGCTTGGCCTACTATGGCACTCATGAATACACTCGACATCCAGATCTATTTTCGGCTAGAGGAGCCCAGTGTGGACCAAGAAACCCTTTTTTTTTGTGTGTGTGTGTGTGTGTGTGTGTGTGTGTGTGTGTGTGTGTGTGTGTGTGCGCGTGCGTGGGCCATGACCACTGGGTAATTTGAAACTCATTTGCATGACTGGCTCCCCTCAGGGCTGGCTGTGAGCAATTGCCCATCCAAGGATCCAGTTTCCTGTGGTCAACCACAGGCAGAAAGCATTAAGTCAAAGATTTCAGCAATAATTCACAAGTTAGTGAAAACCGTCATGGAAGTACAGTGTTAAACATTTTCTACTTTATTGTTATTATGAAGCAAGCTGGTTGGCAGGACTGTATCCCTGGGATAAGGGACACCCCAAGCCTTACAGCACCCCTTTCCACCCAGCTCCAGCTCATCAACTATGGCTTACTTTCTAAAATGAGTCTTTGCTTTTGCTCTTGTTTTATTTTCCATTGCTAGCCTGGCTTCCCAAAGTTCAAAGCACGTCAGCCTGCCACTTACCGGCTCCCCATCCTTCCCCTTCCCAGGTGGCCCAGGGAGGCCAGGAGCACCAGGATCACCCCGTGGACCAGCTGGCCCAGGGCTGCCTTCCTCCCCTGCTGTTCCCTGGAGAGAAAAGAGGACACTGATGAGCATCTGTAGTGTGCAGAACTCAGCTTTCCAAATGGCAAGTGAGCCCAAGCCTTTGTGGAGGCTTCTGGAGCTGCCTGGACAACTTTAAAATACTTGTCCCAGCCAGGCGGTAGTGGCGCACGCCTTTAATCCCAGCACTCGGGAGGCAGAGGCAGGTGGATCTCTGTGAGTTCGAGGCCAGCCTGGGCTACAGAGCGAGACCCAGGACAAGCACCAAAACTACACAGAGAAACCCTCTCAAAAAAACTAAGTAAATAAATAAATATTAAAAAATAAAATACAATAAAATACTTGTTCCTCTGTGGCATCAGAAGACAGACTTGCTGTGGGATGCTCTGTATGTCAAATGTGTTGCTGATTGGTCAATAAATAAATCACTGATTGGCCAGTGGCCAGGCAGGAAGTATAGGCGGGACTAACAGAGAGGAGAATTGAGAGAACAGGAAGCTGGGTGGGGGAGACACTGCCAGCCGCCACCATGACAAGCCGCATGTGAAGATCCCGGTAAGCCACGAGCCATGTGGCAAGGTATAGATTAATAGAAATGGATTAATTTAAGCTGTAAGAACAGTTAACAAGAAGCCTGCCACGGCCATACAGTTTGTAAGCAATATAAGTGTCTGTGTTTACTTGGTTGGGTCTGAGCAGCTGTGGGACTGGCGGGTGAGACAGATTTGTCCTGACTGTGGGCCAGGCAGGAAAACTCTAGCTACACAGACTGCTCAGTGACTATCAAAAGTTCAATTCTGTCCCCCTACACTAGTGTGCTGAAGTCCTTTACTGGGCAGAGCCTCCACCAAGCTTCACCCTGCCTGTCCCTATCCCTTCTCTGATGGAGAAGTGCAGGAAAACCAGCCAAGGCTGCAAGCCGGTGATGGAGAGGGTCTCTTCAAGCCTAGAGAGCAGCTTTCTCAGCCCGCCCAAAGCCAGTCACAGGACATGCTAAAGAGCAGACTGTGATTTCAGGAATTTTGCCCTTTTGCAGAAGTCTGGACCCTTGGAGCCCTGGGCCTGGCTCAACCTTCATGACGTTTCTGATCAGTCAAGAGGTATTTGGCTCCCCCTAGAGGACAAATGGGCCAACAGCACACATGAAATTCGGATTTATCCATCGTTAAGTTAGGTACTCTTTTGTTTCTGCAACTTAACTTGGCATTATTTTTTTAAAGCACCAGCAGTGTATTGTAGCATACACTCATAATTCCAGCACTTGGTAATTAGAAGCAGGGGAATTATTGCAAATTGTATGCCAGCCTTGTTGACAAAGAAAGCTCCAGGCATCCAGGACTACATAGTGAGACCCTGTTTCCAAAACCCAACACACACACACACACACACACACACACACACACACACACACACACACCAAAAAACATTGTACCTGTACCACCCAGGGCTTATTATTAAGCTTGCAGTCGTCAGACCACAAGCCAAAGATATTTTCTATAGTTTGTTTTTTCCTCTAGAATAAATCATCCCCCCTCCCCCCGGAATTTGTATTTTAAAATCAAGTCTTTTGCTAAAATTAAAAATACACTCACTCTTGTTAAATTTTTACTGAAATAAAAAAAACCACAAAAGATAAAAATGATCACTTCTTTAAAAGTTTCCAGGAGAAGCATCTAGAAGGAATCTATTTGATGAATTTGGAGTAGCTCTCACCTCTAATCACAGTACTTAGGAGTTTGAGGCAAGGGAATTACCATGGATAAGGGGCTGGCCTGAACTACAGAGTGAGTTCAAGGCTAGCACGAGGCACCGAGTGAGACCCTATCTAAAATACAATCCATGTTTGAGCAACTGGGTAGACCTCTGCAGATGATACATCTGAAGAAAGGATACCTGACTTGTAAAAAGAACAGACACATCACTATGTCCTTGTCACACGTTTTCTCCCAAGGCCATGCCCCTGTCCCCAGTCCTTGGAGTGATGTTCACAAGCCTGGACCCAACGTCTGCTACCGCCATCTTCACTTACAACTGAGCAAGCTCGGGTGCCTTGAGAATGCCATTTGCTAGGGTGACTGTTTCCCAGCCTTGGTCCTGCTGACACTGAGGACAGCTGAATTGTGTATGTTGTGAGGTTTGGCACATGTGTTTTGTGATATAGTTCAGGCAGAATCCTGTTCTGTATATGCTATGCCAGCTGCACCCTTGTGGGAGGACAACCAAATGTCAGGAGGAGGTGGGACTGTCCCTATGATAATCACTGTTGTCACCCTAGTCCAGAGTCACACAACTAGGACATGGAACCAGCCTTTAATGAGTCTGAACCTCTGTATCTCCCTTGGGCACCGATGAGCACTGTGGGTTTCCCAAGCTCTGACTCAGCCTCGCTAACACATAAAAATGTGCAGCAGGGCTGCAGAGGGTGTCTTGCTCCTCCCCAGACTGTAGGCAATTTCTGATGGTAGAAATTAGGTTGTTGTTTCCTTCTTCTAATAAACAAAACACTTTCCCAGGCTTGGGAAAGGTTCCCTGACAATCATGGTGCTCGGTGAATGATGGGATGCTGAGTCCAAAGAGGGATGTACAGTGAGATCCAGTTCTGCTGCTCACCAGCTATGAGATATGGAACCATAAAGTCCCTGGGAGCTTCTGTTGGCATCTGTAAAGGGGACATTACTCTGACCTAAGGGTGAGAAGTATGAGATGTCACATTCCCCTATCTTCCTCGCACAGTCCCTTCTTGTGCCTGGGCCCTCGGCCAGCCCTGAGCAATGTGAGCTCCTGAACTACTGCCCAAGTGAAGCCTTCAACAACAGAATGTCTTTCTGCAGTCTGCATTGCTCTTACCTTCTCCCCACGCTCCCCGTCTTTCCCAGGGGCACCTCTGATGCCGGGGGGACCCTGAAAAAAGGAGGGTTGTTCACATGGTCAGTTTTTGAAGGACATTAGCCCCCACGGGTATGTCCCCATGCTTCCTTTCCCTTCTTCTCACATGTTTCCCATCTTGTCTTAAACTCACTAATGCCCATCTCCTGGCCATGGGGCTTGTACATCAAAACTCTGAGAATAGATATGGTCTGCCCAATGCTTGCCCCTCATACCCTTAGTCTTAGAGTAGACAGACCAGGTGAGGGCAGACACCAAAAAGGTTTCAGTAAACCCCAAAACCTGACTTGGTGTCAGAGACCTACCCTTCTAGTATCTGTGAGGTTCTCCCCAACACCTCAAGGATAAACATTCTGTGGACACACCAGGATGGGCATACGATCATGAGAAAGAAAACAGCCAGCCAGTCATTGAGCAATTGGAGCTCAGCCCTGCTGAGGACTCTGGAGCCCACCTAGGACACCCTGTAGAGCAACCTTGCCTTAGGGCAAAGTACGAGGCTACTGGGGATAGGGAGATGGGTAAGTGATTAAGAGCTTCACCTTTTCTACCAGAGGACCTGGATTCAAATCCCAACACCTGAACAGTAGCTCACAACTACACATTCTACTTCCAGGATACCTGAAGCCCTTTTCTGGACTCCCTAACCACCAGCATACAGTGGCACACAGTGTGTTGAAGGCAAACACCTAAACACACACGAAGTATATTTTTTGTATATTTAAAGAGGTGGCTGTTTCTTCTCCTACCACCCTGAAGCTACTTCAGGTATCAATTCTGCCCCTTTCCTGTGGATGACTGGATACAATGCTCTTCAAAAGCCGGGGGCAGGGATGGGCAAAGGAAAAAGGGTTGGCTGATGTTGACTATGTATGCATGTGGGAAAGGAAAGACTACACAGGAAAGAGCCAATACAACCACTTCCCCCACGACTCAGTCTCCTCCTGCCTCCATTTCCTTCTGTATAAAATGGGGTCAAGGATGGTATCCACCCAATAGGCTTGCTATGTGGATGAAATAAACTAACACACTATGCATTAAGACTCTAAATACCATGCAACTGTCCTCTGAGTCACAGCTACCTGGGAAGGTTTAGAGAGCAAGCCTGGCCTACTCTATTGCAGAGGACAAAGTCTCTGTAGCCTGTGACCAGATGCCACTGTGTATTTTACTGAAAATCATGAAAGTCTAAATCAATGCTTATGTTGAATCATAAGACCAGCCCATTAAGAGACATCTTGGAGCTCCATCCAGGAGAGGGAGGGGAGGAATCTCAGCAGCTGATGTGGGACCTAAAAGATAAGCTGGCCTAACCCTATCTCATTTCCTCAGATGAAAGATTTTAGGAACGGCTGACCAAGGTCTTAATACCAGTTTTGGGGAAAGCTGGGTTAGAACCTGGGTCTCTAACAGCCATTGGGACCTCTGACTTCTTTGGGGTCACTTATTTCTTGATGTTGATTCCAACATCAGCGAAATGTCCAACATCAGCCTCTCTGTCATCAGTCCAAGTCCATCTATCACCTATGGAGCTGGAGTGCTACCTAGAACCTTGGGTTGGTAATGTTCTGGGTTGCCCTCATTAGTGCCCTGATGTACCCTCCTGTGGGGCAATCCTGCCCTCACCTCTGTGTGGATGGGAAGGAGGATAAGGTAGGGAACCATGACAGACACTGCAGGTTCATGACCCACACCGACACTCTTGCTCTCTTCATAACACTCACCAGACTTCCTGGAGGGCCACTGAGACCGGGAGGTCCTGCAGGTCCTGGAGCACCCTAATCAGAGATGGAGCAATTGAGAAAAGCCGAATGTATTGGCTACAAACAACTGACCCCAGCCAGACTCCCCATACACGTCTCGTATGACTCAATTCACCTTGAATTGCCGGAACAACCTTCAAACTGACGCTCATAGATGTTACAACCTACCCCTCCCTGAGACTATAGTATCCCCACCATCCAGACTCAAGCGAACGGGCTTGGAGGTGGAGTGAACAAGGGACAGGGAGACTCTTATAGCTCCTCAAGGCCAGGTTATGATGGGGGCGTCGCTGAGGAGCAGGGTAGTGTAGATGGCAGGAGTAAGGCAGAGAAGAAGGCTATCCAGCATGCTGAAGACGTTTAGGTGACCATCAGCCTTGATCCTATGCATAGGGAATTGTTATGAGTTGAGTTATGAAGAAAAGGCCCCTGGCACACTGAGGTGTTAAAGGACATTGGGCAGGACACAGATGATAAATGATAGGGTTGAGCAGTGGCTGACCATGAGGTAGACAGAAAGGGACTTTTGGAGGGTACATAGAGAGGGCTTGTGATGAGCTACTGGGTCGCAGGTGATCACGGGTCTCTATGCATCTGAGAAGGCTGCTTCAAGATGGCACCATGCTGAAGATGCGGGCACCATTCCCAGAGTGAGAGCATCTGGGGAGGGAGTGGAGGAGGGGGAGTGCGAATGCATGTGTGTGAGCCTGTTTGCACATTACATGTGCGTGCTTGACTGGATGATGGGTGACTGGTTCCTGAAGTGGACTTTAATTAGAACTTGACGACTGGGTCGTGACTCGGAGAGGGGGTGTGGCTGAGCTCATTTCGGAGGGTCAGTGCCACAGAATGGGAACTAAAGGATACACAAAGCACTAGAGATTGCTTAGGGTCTCGGTGTTATCTACTATCACAGGCCCTGTGTGTCAGTCAGAAATCACAGGGCACACTCCTAGCCTCCTTACCCAAACTGCTTCCATTCTACCCAGGCTGAGCACAGGGCAGGCTGCCTTTGCTACAGGAAACACCCGTATCTGCGCTTTCTGTGTCATCCACACTAGCCACTATTCATGGCTGACCCCATCTCCTCTAAGCCACGGTCACAGATGACCTGATCATATAACAATGTTCTGGCCAGTACATTTGGTCTCTATAGTCCCAGAACCAGATTGGACACTGGATTCTCCTTTTGCTAACTGGCTACCACTCCTGGGAGGCCAGTCAGATGTCTGCAGGGAAGAGTGCATCTGTAGGATGCCTTGACTGCTGCTTTGTGTTTGAGGGTCTGTGTGTGTGTGTGTGTGTGTGTGTGTGTGTGTGTGTGTGTGTGTGAGAGAGAGAGAGAGAGAGAGAGAGAGAGAGAGAGAGAGAGAGAGAGAGAGAGAAACATGAAGACAGGCATAGAGAAAACAGAGACAGAGAGAGCGGTACAGAGACACACAGAAAGAGAGAGAAATAGAAAGACACTTAAAAATAAAGATTTTTATCCTTAGAATGTGTATCCATGGCTCTGAACCCTGACAATTCTCAGAATGGCAAACATCCGGGAATGATCCTCTTTGTGCATGAAGGTTCTTTGAGTGTCCTCTATGTGCACCGAAGATTTCTCTCACTAATGGACATGCAGATACAGCATGGGCTTGCACTGGGATTGTGCCTCTGTAGCACCCATATATGTACAGGAGGAAATGTGTCTCAGAGCTGGACATGTGGACAATGTCCAGACCTGATAAGAACACTGTGCAGACCAGAACAGCTCCCATTTTGCTTCAGGTTCAAATGCCACCCCGCCTAGGTTTGGACAGCCCCACAAGTGTGAATTTTCTTTCTTAGCTACATCCCAGTTAGTGCAGAACTATGAGCCAGGGAAAAGATGCTCATCTGCCCCACCCTCTTCTAGGAAGTCCTCAGAAACAGGGCAGGGCAGAAGGACTCACAGGGTTTCCAGCTGCTCCAGGAGCTCCATGTGCACCATCATGTCCCTTGGCGCCCTGTGCAGGAAAAATAAAAAAGAAGCTGGGTCAGAGGCCTGCCATCTTGTGTAGTGCTAGCCTGCTGTCCAAACCTGACTCACCAAAACAAAGATAGAACAGAAAACCGGTTCTATCAGGTGCAGAAAAGCCACCATTCTCTGGCCCAGCACACCCCCATCACTTCCCCTAAAATCATCTATTTATCATCATTGACCCATTATGTAAATGAGATACACAGAGTTAGATAGCTGTGTCCTCTGGGGTTTTAAATAACTAATAGGTTCTTCCAAACCATATAGGGTCCCTTCCCCCATTCCCAAAATAACTGAACAATTGTCAGGAAACATCCTCTCAGCCCAAACCATACCAGAAAAATAAAATAAAATTGCTAATATGTCCCGGGCATCGTATAAACCTGCTTGCCCATCAATGGCTGGGGAGGAGAAGCCTTGCATCTGAAAATGCACAGGACATCGAGAGAAACCCTGCTTCCTGGGCAACCTGTCTCCAGAACACTCTGAGTCTAAGGGAGCTCTCCTCAGCTACAGCTGACTTTTAGTGGAAGGGCAGGGACAACTAGCATCCCAGCGCCTGGTCCAGGTAGTTACTTGGGGGGGGGGGCAACTTTGCAAGATGCTGAGACCCTTAGTTCTGGGGATTGCCACAACCCATGTCTCCAATACCCCCCGCACACACCCTAGTAAGAATTCACAAAATGTCAAGTCAGAAGGCTGGCGAGTAAGGCAGGAAGGAATACATGACCAGGGGCAGCATGGGCCAGGAACTAAGAGGTGGACAAAGATCTCTCTTACCGGAGGTCCAGTGGGTCCTCGAGGGCCCAATTCTCCAGGATGACCCTGGGGTCCCTGCAATGAAAGAAAACCATGCTGGTGAACTAGCTCAGCACCTTTGTTCTGAGCAGATGGGGCTGTGTGTGAGGATGTGCAATGGCTGTAATCTGAAATCCACAGAAGCCCTAACACCGAAGTTCTGAGGACTAAAACAGGATATATTCAGTTTACTAATCCTCCAGTGTGTAGTGTGGCCAGTGGGGTTCAGACCTAGAGCCAGCTAGGCCTGGACTCCTGGTCTTCAGGGAACTTGGGGAATGGTAAACAGTATCTGGGGTGTAGATACTCACCAGAGCACCAGGGTCACCAGGGTCACCCTTTTCTCCTTTCGGCCCTTGCTCTCCCTGTGGGTTAGAAGCACATGGTACAGGTGACTTGAGAATGACCCCATCTAATGCTTCTAGCACATTGCTCCACCCCTCAGCAATGACACCAGGATCCCTTCCATGGTAACCACATCCAAAGATGTTCCTGTTGGCTGGGTTTGGTACTCTTCCCTCTCCTTCCTGTGCCTGAGAGTGATCCTAACTTATTGCACAGAAGAGCTCATCCACGAACGCAATGCAGAGCGAGGTCTTTCAAAGCCAATCTCTTTCTTGAGGGAGACGTGGAGAGATATTTGCTGAGCAGATTCAGCTCTTGACAAACAGGAAAAGGGAGGAAGCCTTTGCCTCAAAATGCAGAAATTTTTCTATAGATGTAATTTCCTTGCTTTGATTCTAAGAGGCCTCTTAGAATCTTTGACTTCCTCAAAAGCACACATTCTGAAAGAAGGACGCCCCACTGAGACACAAAGTGGGGGACAGGCAGCACATTCTTCCACCTGTCTCCTTAGTTGCCCTTCCAGTGAAATATTCTAGACATTGTCTCTGTGGAGCATCTATAGACTAGCTTTAATTCCCCAGGCTCAGGTACATCCAACAGGGGAAAATGGGAGGGTTCAGAAGCAGGCATTCAATTAACAGATGGCAGAGGTGTGCAGGGAGGGAGGTGGTGAGGTGGGCAGCCTGCCTGTATACGGGAGATGAGCCTTGAAACACCAAGACAGATGAAGACATCACTAAAGGCAGCTGCTGTGGCTGACAGACATCTCCTGACAACCCCTGAAATCCAGGTGGCATGGAGATGGGCCCCCTGCACTTCCTTCCCCGTCTCAAGTTCAAAGCTTAATGTCCTTCCTTATCCTTCAAAAACTTCAGCATCGGACTCAGTGTCCCCCGGCTCCATGCCTTTCTATCATATACAACATCTTTGTCTTTGAAGTTGTATTGACTTACTGAAGAAATGGAGACTGTGTGTCTTTCTACTCCACCCTCTCAGCTGTCCCGTGTTGTGAAACACAGAACATATCATAATGAGAGAAGAACCACAAAAGAAGGAGAGGAGCCAGGCATGGTGGCCTTTCATCCAAGCACCCAGGAGGCAGAGGCAGGAGGATCTCTGCATTTGAAGCCACCCTGGTCTCCACAGTGAGTTACAGATGAACCAAGGTTACAAGGTGAGACCTTGTATTAAAAAGAGGAGGGTGGCCGGGCGGTGGTGGCGCACGCCTTTAATCCCAGCACTCGGGAGGCAGAGCCAGGCGGATCTCTGTGAGTTGGAGGCCAGCCTGGACTACCAAGTGAGTTTCAGGAAAGGCGCAAAGCTACACAGAGAAACCCTGTCTCAAAAAAAAACGGAAAAAAAAAAAGAGGAGGGTGGTATGGGGTGGTGGGGTGGTGATAGTGGTGGTGGTGGTGATAGTGGTGATGGTGGTGGTGGTGGTGGTGGTGGTGGTGGTGGTGGTGGTGGTGGTGGTGGTAGTGTCATCAAAATAACATTTCCTGGCCTCAGTATTGCCAGTGGCATAAAGAGATTCTGAAAATAGTTATTTTCCAGAGGACTTCATGGAAGGAGGAGGAAACGGGCCTTCAGTCTGCAGGCTGTGGAGCTGATTTCCACCTTTCTGTTGAGTGTCTCAGTATCTGCAGGAAGCCACTGAAACGAAGACTCTCCAAGCAGCCTGAATGGAATATTCTGGAAATTGTCTCTATGGAGCAACCCAAACTCAGGGGATTGAGGGTTTGAAGTGTTCCCATCACTGATCTCTTCACTGCCAACATTGACAGAGAATGTTCTGGCAGCTCAGGTATCCTTCATTTCAAAGCAATCAGCAGATCTGGCCACAGCAAAAATAAATTCTACACAGAGAGTGTGGCCTTTGCTCCTGACCACTGAGCTACGTCCCTAGAATGTCTACCTGCCACGAGAACCAGGTTCTTGTAATAATTTATCCCAACGTTTGCTGGAACAAGCTCTAGAAACCCTGATGCTGCCTACCCAGCATGAAGGGCTGAAAATTGAATCCAGAAAACTCTAACTGCCAAGGTCATCCCTCATCCCCAACCCTGTAGCACCAGCAGATGTGCTGAGGCACCAGGCTGCATCCAGGGCTCACTGGTACTTACTGGCATTCTCGGGTGTGGTGTGAACATTGGTGGCTGAAAAGGAAACCACACAGGTTAGAAAGTTCAGAATCTAAGGCGCCTTCCATTTCATTTTTAAAATCCTGCTGCCTCTAAGAGATTTGCTGAGCCAAAGAGCATAACTTTGAAGTGCCTTTTTTATATCTGTCTTTTCTGGGGGGAGGGGTGTTAATATTTTTTATACATTCTTCGAAATATGAATCTATGTGTGCCATGTATCTTGATAATATCCAATCCCCACTCCCTCCCTCCAACTATACCCAAATGCTCCCATCATATGTCCCTCCTCCCAGTTCCATGTCCTCTTTTTTCAATAGCCTACTGAGTATTAGTGCTGTCCATATGTACATGGTATGGAGTTGTCCACTAGGGTATGGGCAACCTACTTGATGTTTTATGTAAAATATCATATCTTCAGCAAATATGGATAATTTGACTGCTTTTCCTATTTGTACACCTTAATTTCCTTCCTCTAGGAGCCTACATGTTCTCTGTGAGGCCTGAGACCCGCCAGTGGTTGGCCCAGAGTCAAAGCCTGAGCGACAAAATGAGTAGGCCGAGGAAACGAAGATCCACCACAAAAGGTAAAACGTAGCTTCCTCTCTTTCCCTTCAAGTCTCCAGTTCCAGACTCCCCCCAGCTCAACCAATGTTTTGTTTCACACATTAGAGCCCACGTGAATGTTTACAAGCAACTATGAAGATGTGGAAAGACAGCATTTTATGCAAGAAGTATATGAATAGCAAACCTGAGTACATTATTGATAGTAGATCACATGGACCAAAGGATGATCACCAGACGGTGACAGGTGGTGATCTGCCTCTGCCATGTTTTAAGGACAGAGACATGAGTTTCCTGAAGGCATCTGAGCAAGAAGACCATGTAGGGTCAGAAACTGACATCCATGCAGAGGATGGAAGCGTTTGCTCTCAATCCTTCAACAACCAATGATTTACAAACTGGTTTTTCCTGCTTAACTTGTTCAATTTAGTGTGTTTATCCATAAAATTTCAAGACTGCAGAGTGTGTGTATGCGTGCATGGGTGAGCATGAGTGTATATTTATGCATGTGTGTGCATGGATGTGTGTGTGTTTATATGTCTACGGGTTGTGTAAGTGTGTGTATGCGAGGATATGTGTGCCTATGTGCATGTTGTATAAAATTGGGTTTTGTCATATGGATATTCCAGGACTTACTTAATCCTAAGTTATAGTCGTGTAGATATTTTGTAATTTGTCATCATTAAAAGCAACACTACAATGTACACAAAGTTTTTAGATAAATGTAGCCATCCTGGCAGGAGAGAATATATTCTAAAGAAAGACATTGGTACCCGTCCTATGAACAAACCCCTCAAGAAATTTAATTTTTCCCAGGACACTGGTACTGGTAGAAGGACAAGGCTAAAACCTGGTTCCAGCCAGAGGGGAAATCGGCCTCCAGGCCTGCCAGGACTTGCAAGTGGAGCCACACGCAATGTCTCTGTCAACTGCCCAAACAGAATCACAAAAAGCAGAAGAAATATTGAAATAAAACATAATTCCAAAACCAGGCCCATTGCAGAATTCTTGGGAAGCAAGTAAATGATAACAAAAGTGCCCATCTTATATTTATTAGTATAAACTAAAGATCCCAGATAAAAGCTACATCTGTGCTAAATATGCTACCAGGTTCTGATCACTCCTTTGTGATCATGGGAAGGTGAAATGTTGCCAATACAGAACCATATTATCTTTTGCTATCTTTCCTCCCTTCACAGTCATTCATGTTCACTGCTGTACCTGACCTAAAACTCTACCCACTATTATGCAAAAATCTATTGGAATATATTAACAGACCACCAAGTGAAAAGCTAAGAATGTCATCAGATAGCCTTGAAAATCCTTAGACACTGAAAATGTCTGTGGAAGGTGGGAGAGGAATCCTAGGTTATGATACTGTGGTCCCACCCTGAGCAAATGGCTTCTTGTCTCCAAATCTCAGCTTCCCTGTACATATGGATGGATATGTACTCTCAGTGTCTATAATATATTCTGATGAATAGTAATTGTGCTTTTGTTGAATAAAATGAATAAAACACGGAAGAGCTTCCTAGCTAATGGTGAACTTACAAGAGCATATTAATAACTAAGTGGTGAGGGGTGTGCGTGTTGTGTGTGCATGCACACACACACGAGTATGGGTGTAGAGGGAATCCCAGTGCCTTGGGAATTCAGAAGAGGGTATAAGATTAGAGTCAGAGTAACTTACACTTCCAGGTAAGCCAGGGGGCCCTGCTGGACCAGCCTCACCCTAGAAGAAATGAAAAAAACATGATCTCAATCCTGTCGATTCTGCTTATGCCAGGAAAGGTCTATAATAACACATCCCCCCAGAAAACAACCATTCTCCCTGCACAGACTTTAGGGTCTGGGGGGATAGGCAGACAGATACACATATACACTCTAAATTATAAGATATCTCAGACATGTATTTTAAAGTATCTAGACTGACCTGTATATCTACAGGTTAACTGAGTACCATGTATCATTCTAGAATTTTGAAATAATAGTGAGGATACTGAATTTGTTTCTACTGCTGCCATCAAAGCCAGTGTTTGACCTGTTATAGCAAATGCTCCCACACATGTGCTTTAGCTCAGTGGCCACACTGAGGTCTAGTCCCCTTGGAGACATCCCAAGAGCTGCCCGAGCCCCTCTGAAGAGGCAGGTTGCTCTCATATGCATATATCCCTACATATACCAGGGTTGTTACTGTAACAGCACAAGTTTGGGAGCTGATTCAGTTGAACTTGAAACCCAATTCTACCATATCCATAAGCACTAAAAAGGTAGGGTTCCTTTGCTTGTTTCTTCTGTTACAAAGCACACTCTAACTTATGGATCTCACCTTTGTGAACTGATTTATCTCTGTATGTAGGTCCACAGAGTATATTTATATTTTCAGTTTTTCATGTATGCAAAATGATTGGTTTCCTAATGACATTTTCATGTATTTATATAATAAATATATAATGCACTCTGCTCCTGAACCCCATCCTCCTGATGGTCCCCTTCCTTATCCAAATAGCCCACCTTTACTTTAATGTCATATATATTCACCTCATCATACATGTCACCCACATACACATTTTATAAAATCTAGATGCCACATATGAGAGGAAGCATGTGGTATTTGTCTTTCTAAGTCCGATTTATTATTGTTAATGTGATTTCCTCTGTGTTGTAAAAATAAAGACCCCCAAGACCCAAAAGCCTCAGCCCTGCTCCACAAACACAGGCAAGCAGCCAGCCAAGCACCCAGTTTCACACTCAGAACCCAACTTTTCACTTGGACTGACATGGCAGAAGTTCCAGGAGCACCTCCCCAAGAGTCATGGGATGACTGACTTCTCTGCCTCCTTCCTGACAGGGCAAGTCTGTGTTCTAGAGCTCTGGAGACGATCATGCCTACCCTATCATCCTGCCATTAACAAAGCCAGGGGATCTAAACCCAACGCTTCCTTGTGGGGGCTGTGGACGAACACACAAATGGGTGCAAATGGAGAGAGAGGCAGGAAGAGGTGTCAAAAGCAGAGGACACACGATGCCTTGGCAGCCATCTCCTTGTCCATCCCCAGAGCTGTACAGGAAGAACGGTGGCCGGTAGGGCGGGAGACTCTCCAACTTTGAGTGAGAGGCTTGACTTCAGAAAAGCCATAGGTTTGAGATGACTTTGACACTGATAGGTCTGGATTCCAATCCTGTTTCTCTGTGTGTTTTCAGCTCTCAGTCACCCTTGACAAGGAAGAATTACTACCCCCAGTTCCAAGGTGCTAAGTGTAGAGCAAAAGGACCAGGAATAGGAATGCATCAATGGAAGGCAAGGCGGAAGCAGGGACTTGCAAAGCCCAGTCAGAGGGGGGCAGTGTTGCCTTAGTGTCTTATTTTACACTTAGTACCCAAATCGCTAGGGAACCTAACATGACCCAGATTCTTCAGCAGCCTACATGCAATTCTGCCAAAACAATTACAGCTTTGTGGTCTCCCCAAGCCTCTGTATTCTGGAAAGGAGTATCTCTAATAGAAATTGCATTTCTGAGAACCCAAGTTTGAACATAAGTGCCTGGGAAGAAGCGGCATCTTTTCCAGAACCTTCCATGGCTGATTAACTGATGAGGACTTCAAATGAGGACTTTGTGAATTCCTCAGTGTTGGAATGTTGCAGGAGCCATCCCTTTCCCACCCGTATCCAATCTAACAATCGGTGGCTGTCAGGGAAACCTTTTGAAATGTATTAACACACAGCACTAGCTTCCACTAGCCCAAAAGCTAAGAGCGTCATCATGTAACATCTGCGGCCTACAACAGAAGTTTCCCCCACTCTGCTGCAACCCCCTCATCTGATGTTTCCACTGGTGTATCGGGAAAGCATCTTCACATCTGACCTCCTTTGTTCTGTTTCTACTAAACCCTTGTGAAATCCCTACCTCATGGGAAACACAGTATTTGGGATAACCTAAATCTGTGTTCCCAGGTCATGGTTGCTTGTAGTTCATGCCAGGACAAACTATCTCTTATTCATTTGAAGTGAGAGCTATTTCTTAGACATTAAGAAATCAGCAGACTTGCAGAGCCTCACCCAGGGCCATGCTGTCAACATGGTCAGAGTCAAGGAATGGGAAAGGCAGAAGGTAAGCTGAAAATGAAGTGTGAAAAGTGCAATGTCAGAGCAGACACCTTTCTGGGGGAAGGAGACTAGAGGCCTCTGAGCATCACTGACCCCTGGACCCAAGAAATAAGCTCCATACATCATCACTCTGTGAGTCTACTGGGAGGAAGTTGGTCAGATATCAGCGGGATTGGAAGTCAATGTGGATGAATGAACCTCCTTCCCTCAAGATCAGCAGCTTGTGACACCAGGAACTGAATCTGAAGGACTTTGACAACTGGTCAGGGTGGGCTCTGGGTCCTACTCTGGTCCTGGGTGGAGAAATGACATTGTAAACTGTCCCAAAGATCATAAGATCACTACCTAGCCAGAAAAAAAGAATGTCAGTGTTGACAGATCCTTAAGACAGAGTAACAATGCTTCTGTGTGTCAGGGTTACTCAGAAACATGCCTTGAAGCAATACAAATACACCCTGTGAAACTCACTCTCTGTCCTCTCTCTCTCCCCTCTCTCCTCTGGAAATCAGCTAGGAAAGTTTGTGATGAGGATGAAAGCAGGGCAGCTCCTACCTTTTCACCTTGGGCGCCTTTTAGCCCAGGAAGTCCCAGTTCACCTTTTTCTCCCTAAAATAAAAAAATACAATTCAGAAGCCTTAGAACCCAAAGCAATGCTAACCACTGCCTGTCTAGGTGAGGGCACTTTGGCCTTGGGCAATGGGGCTATGTATGCGCTCACACCTGTTCCCATCCCTCATCACTCTCCTTGCCTCATTGCCACAGTGAAGCCTGACTCCAAGCAGGCTCTTGAAGCAGCTGACTCGTGACTTCGGTGTCTCACATCCCTCATTTCCTCTGAAGATGCCCTGCTCTTCCCAGAGGTGTCTCCCCAACAGTCCTTTCATCTCCGCTTAAGGGAATCTAGACTCTGATCTCTGTTCATTTCTCCCCCTTCAACCCTGGGAATTATTCTATTCTCCCAGTCAAAATCACCACCTCATCCCCAAGGTCTTAGACTCCAGAAGAGGCCCTCTCTCCTTGGGCACAATCACAGTGCCCAGTAGCCCTGGTGGGAAGAGGCAGTCACACTTACCTGGTCTCCTTTCTCTCCACGCACTCCTGGGAAGCCCGGAGAACCTGGAAGGCCAACTTCCCCCTATGAGAACAAAACCGGTAGGTACCAGTGGGAGGTTCTCCCTGTGAAAGAGGCCCTGGGTCACATGCTTTACGTCCCCTCATAGATTTCGAGCTTAGGGACATGGAAAGTAGAGCCTTGCACAAAGGGAAATTCTAGAGAATCTGTTTCAGGGTACCCCAAGCTCCTTCCTGCTTGGGTCATTTCCTCTCTCAGGAACCATCGTCCCACCTCTCCATCCTTTTAGGACTCAGCCACAATGTCAGCCCTTCCTTCACCATCCTTCATGACATCCCTGGCCCCCTCTTTAGGGTGGCATGTCTCCCTCACTACCCTGTTCAATTGTTCTTATATCTTCTCAGTTCCTAACTGGGCTCTAATGCTCAAGACAACTACTGAGGCATAGGCCCTGCTGAAATCTACTAATCAAACAAATGAAGGCATGCAATAACTATAATGAACTTTCAAAGGACAAGATTCTTCTTGAAAGTTGAAAATGTGTATCTAAGATATAATGTATAATGATGATTCATTAATTAAAAGAATGAGTTGAACAAATAAAAATATGAGCAAACTAACCTTCTCACCGGGTAGACCTGCAAGGCCCCGCTCCCCGACTTCACCCTGTAGACAGAGTAACAAAGCTCCATCATCTTCTATGCACACCTTCAAACATGGCTGTCATTCCTCAGTTAGGCCCACACAACCACAGTACCTGCAAGCCACGGCTTTGGGCTCTCTGAAAAGGAACATTAAGTCCCAGAGACCCTGAAGCATGAGGCCAAAGTATTCATCATTTCTACAGACGGGCATTCCATGCTCCCTCATCCTGCCTTCTGCTTCCCCTCAAACAAACAACTCTTGGCATGTCCAGAGCTCACGTACACTGTGTCTGCTCTTCATGAACCCAAGTATTTGCAATTCAAAACAACAAGGAGCCCATACCTAGGATTCATGGATCCACCCCAACTCCAGGTCTCAGGGACACATCAGGGAGCCTGAGACCCCACTCTTGGCTCACAAATGAAGGAGAAGCTGGGGCAGAATGTATCCCTATGACTCAGGGATCCTGGTTATTGTTCGATCTTTTCATAAAAGCAGGCAGTCCCCCGTGCTCAGAAGTAGGGAAGGGTTGAATTTCTCCCTCTCCCAAATGTGTTACAATGGGGGAGCATCCTGGGAGACTATGTCTGTTAAGTAACCAGGCTTCTAGGAGAAAGCTTGCCCTGAAGAGGTTCACACCAGTTCTTGTCCCTTGTCAACTTTGTTCTCATCCATGACGTTTCTGCTGCGGTCTGGATACTCTCCCTTAAAAGAGTATGTTAAGACATATGCTTCAGTGAGTTACTATGGGGCGGGGCCTTTGGGAGGTGATTAGTCATGATGGTAGATTCCTCATGAATGGGATTAGTGCCTTTACAAAAAAAAAAAAAAAAAAAAAAAAAAAAAGGCTTGGGTGAACCCACTGGTCTCTTCTGACACAGAGACTGCTATCCTGTAACTGTCCATCTTATCCTGTACCTCTGGTGCCACCATAGCATCTAGAGATATAAGGATCATCTGCAAAGCAGAAAAGTGTCTGGCAGCCTCCAAACCTACCCACACCTGGACCTTGAACTTCCCAGCCTCCAGAACTGTGAGCAATAAATTTCTATTGTTTTTTTAAGACACCTACCCTGCAGTACTTTGTCATAGCATACCAAAGAATTGAGACATATCTCCCACTAGCATTGCGCAGGCAGGCTGACATGAGAGAAGGGATCACAAGGGGCTCCATCCCAAGGCTATCTATCAGCTGCTGTGTCAGCAGGCCCTTGCAAGAACAGGTGCATGGCAGGTTCGTTTCTAACTGTAGGTCTTAAAAATCACCAATTCCTTCAAAGGAAATCTATGCTCAGTATCTGCCACACTATTTAATAAAAAGCCTCAGTATACATATCCATAGGAAATGTGGTTTTCTGATGAGTAGACACATGAAAGATTGAACCAGTTGGTGATGTGGATTTTTCCCGGAGCTGGGCCAAGGCAACTAGCTGGTAGTGAAGGCTTATCAGAGAGGAAGACAAAGAAAAGATTGTGGGAAAAGAGGAGGGAGATACAAGAGAGAGAAAGGAAGACCAGGAAGGCAGTGGGGATGAGGAAAACCAATGCGTGTTTAGTGTACACATCCATCTCAGCCTGGAGCTCTAGTTCCATGAAATGATCCAACATACGGAGTTAGCACACTCTGGAATTCTCTATGCCTCCTCCAGTACCCATCAATACCCCCACGTTTACAGCACATCTTGTAAAAACTGCCCTAAACGGAGCTGTGCCAATTGTTGGCCACTCAAGGTTTCAGTTGGATTCAGCTGGGCTGGACTCATCTGCTGTGTGAACGGCTTCCTGGGTGGAGCTGAGGAAGAATATGCGACACAGAGTGTGGTTGGCAACTCTGAATGCCACTGAAGTGCACACTGAATTCGATCAGGTGACCTGGTAGGCTTTCTCCTGGCTCAGTCCCTGTCAGGACCAGCTAATTTGGACAGTCCAGGCCACTCTGTACTCTAACTGGCTGAATTATTAAACCCCTCCATATTCTGCATGTGCTTATGTAGGATCCACACTGCTCCTGATTGTGGGCCAGAAGGGGACACTATGGAGCTGGGAGAGAGCGAGCCAGACACTGTGTTTAAACAGCACACACGCTGTGGAGCAGACGGAGGGTGGAGGGGCAGTTCTCCTAACACAGTCTGGCTGGCTACAATGTCCCTCAGAACGAAAAGTGGGCAATATGTGCAAATGCCCATCAGGGTATAGCTCCCCCCTCTTCTGTGTTAACTATTCTGAGCCCTAACTGGGCTGGGATTTTGAGCTGAGAGCTTTGGGAAGCAAGATCCTGCAGCCCACCAGGAGAGTCCACAGTGAGGAACCCAGGCAAGGATTGAAAGCCATTGCCACAAGGCACTGGACTGTCTACTTTCACGCAGTGTCCTGCCAATCATAGGCTAAGTGGCCTGCTTCCCCAGCCAAGCCTCACTCTGCCCCATCTGCTGGCAGCCCAGTGGGTGAAGAACTTGCAGACTGCCCCAGCTGGACTTCTCTGCCACTGCATTTATGAATGGGCCCAGACACCAGAGGTCATGGGAGGGAAAACTAAGAGAAGAAAGACAGAAATACGGGGAGGAAGAGAAGGAGGAAGTGAATTGTCCCTGTCTCCTTGCTCACTCCTTAGCCAGACAAACAAGTCAGTGGATGTGATGTATTTTTCCCAGGTCTGCAGCATTCCTTGTGGCCTCCCCTATGCAGCAAGTCTCTCTATGAGGACCACTCCATCCCCCAGCACCTTTCCCCAGGAGGTGACCTTGGTTCTGCTATGTCCAGACTGGGGATCACAAGGAAGCCCCATGGATCTGCCAAGCCAGCTAACTTGCTCTTTGCCAATCATCTTCCTACTTCTATTGAGGCCCCCAGTGACACACCCAGATAAGGAAAGTTACCCATACAGCCACACAACCCCAACTGGAGGCACAGATATAACATGAATGAGGAGAGTCATACCCGAGGTCCAGGCATTCCAGGCACACCGCTCTCCCCAGGGTCCCCTGGTGCTCCCTGTGGGAAGACAATGCAGAGTCAAGACCAAAGGGACCTAATGTGGTTGAAGACACCCATTGCTGGATGTGGATGGGTCGGAACAGGGCCATCTGTGTATAGGTGGTTCTGAACTCTCATTCTTTCTGACACTCTAAATGCAGGGCACATCCTGTATCCTATACTCCCTAGCTCAGTTACTTAAAACATTTGATTGACTACAAATGGCATTCTTTCCCTTCTGAGAGATTTAGACTTCAGAAAGTGTGACAATACCTTCTGATTTGAAAATAGGAAGGACTTGGTTAGCTAGAGAGAGGAATAAATAATATTTACAGAAATGACCTTAAATGGTGATATCCCAGGGATTCTAAATCAACATACCACAGAGATACTGTACCATTCACAATAGTCAAATTGTTATGACAAGCCCAGGTGCTTATCAACAGATGAATGGAAACAGGAAAATGTGAATATATGTATGTGTGTCAACTTTATTCAGCCATAAAGAAAAATGAAATTATGCCATTTGCTGAAAAATAGATGTAATGTTAGATCACCATATTAAATGAAATAGGTCAGATTAAGAATGAAAAAATTGTTTTCTCTCATTTGTGGTTCCTAGATTTTCTAGACACATCAAATCATGGGTGTGGATATGGGATGAAAGCAGACAGGCTGGAGGAAGGGATGAGAGTAACGAGGAGAAGGGAGAGGGGAGGACTGATCCTGGTCAAAGCCCATAGTATACCTGAATAAAAACGTCTTTCTGAAACTCATCACTCTGTCCAACAAAGATAAGCAAATAAGTGACTGTAAATGTGTCCATATCCACACTTAAAGTTTATTAGGGTGCACAATATTTTGGGGAACACAATACCACCACAAATACCCTCTTCTGACCTGTGAGGCACTACACACACATGGTGCACAGGCACACATGCAGACAAAACATTCATTCACATAAATGTTTAAATTCTTTTTTAAAAAATGAAAGATTATTCACTTGAAGCATTTAAAGTGCAGATTTGATTTCTTACTTCCTAGACTCTAATCTTGACTCTCCCCTCCAAAGGTCTGTTTGAATGATCCCCACCAGAGACTTGTATAAAAACTGAAGTCTCCCATGACTGATTTCTCTCCAGAATGACTTTAGTACTTTCAGAGCCTTCCTGGGGTTGCCCTGTTCCATCTGACCTTGTAAACCCAGCCATTTCAACTCAGCCTTGGTCCAAAGCCCAGGCGAGCAACTCATTTCAGAGCTCAACTACCAGGAACCTCCTTTGCTCTTCGGTTTTTGATTCTCAAACTAATGCCACCCTGTGAGTACCCACCTTGGAGCCAGGCAGGCCTGGTGGTCCATCCAGCCCATCCTTCCCAGGTGGTCCCTGGCGCAAGAGAGGAAAGAAATCACATGAAAACAAAGGCAGGTTTAGGGAAGACTCGTGGGAGATTGCTTAAAACCAGGAGGTGACTCTGCAGCTAGACTAGGGTGCACGGCCCCAGCCATTCTCCAGCTGTCTCTTTTCTCAAGAAGCACCCATCTCTGCCAGCCAGGCTTTCCTCACATTTTGACAGGACTACACAGTTACCACCTGCTGTGGATGACTGATTGATAAATAAAATGCTGATTGGCCAGTAGCCAGGCAGGAAATATAGGCGGGACAAAGAGAGAAGTCTGGGAAGTGGAAGGCTGAGAGGAGGAGACACCAGCCTACCGTCCAGGGAGCAGCATGTAAAGGCAGCAGGTAAAGCCGTGGAACACTTGGCAACATATAGATTAACAGAAATGGGCTGAGTTTAAGTGTAAGAGCTAGACAGTGGTAGGCCTGAGCTAATGGCCGAGCAGTTTAATTAATATGAGCTTCTGAGTGATTATTTTATAAGCAGTTGTGGGGTCTGTGGGGCTGGGCAGGACTGGAGAAAACTCCAGCTACAACTACCCTCTGGTCCGTGCCCTGGCTCATTTACTATACATGCAGATAAATGAGGGGGAAGGAAAGGACTCTATTCCTAATCTTGACCTCTAAGAGGCCCTGGAGACAAGGCAGCACCATCCACATTGATCCTGAACTCTGCTCCTGAATTTCTTGGTTTCATGTCTCTTTCTTCCCACCAAGATCTTCCCTTCTTCCTGTCCTTCAAAGAAGTCAATCCCAAGCCTCTATCATGGCAGCCTCCACCACAGCTGGCATCCTAGCTGAGGAGTTTCATGCTGTATCTTCTGATTTTACTCCACCCCAACCAGAAGATGCTACCCCAGCTGTGGGGGCAGATGAGGAGACAAGGAATCCCAAGGTGGAGTGGCCTCCTTGGAGTCACAGAGGCTCCTGGATGTAACTGTGAGTTCCCTCCACTACACCTAAGATGTGTTATCATTTCCATGCATCTTCAGCACACACACTCGGTCATGAGGACAGATGGGAAACGAGTTCCTTCACAGACCACTACAGGGGCTATTTCTTAGTATCTATTAGTACTATTGAGTCAACTTCTTGTTTGTTTTTGATCTTTGAAAAAAGAGGGGGTCTCACCATGTAGCCCTAGATAGCCTGGTACTCATTATGTAGTCCAGCCTAGCCTTGAACACACAGCAACCCTCCTATCTCAGACAACTACATGCTGAGATTATAAGTATGTACCACATGTCTACCTTGAATTTTCATGGCTTTTTTTTTTAAATGATCCTGCTTGCTCTTCTAAACGAGAATTTTCTGCCATCTGATTAAAGAAACCTCTATCTGTGTGTCCGCAGCTTTGGAAGGTGGCAGTAAGCAAAAGGCAAGAGCCCCCTGCCCAGAGTAGGTCTGCAGAGTATCATAGCCACAGGAGAAGGGGTCACTAACAGTAATGGAATCATGGCAATGAACCAGAAAGATCAAAGTCCAAAGCCAGAGCTGAGCCACAGCCTCATTTTGATAAAACAGTAATATCTTTTCTAAAAATGCTGTCCCCACAGTCCCTTCCCTCTTCTGATGGTCCATGCTCATCTGAACACTTTGTTTTCTGTTATATTCAAGGTAGAGTCTAGCTATATAGCTCAGGATAACTTAGAACTCAGTGACTCTCCTGTCTCAAACTCTCTGGTCCTGGAATTACGAATGTATCCCATTGTGCCCAGACTGATAAGCACACTTTCAAATCAACTCACTGCCACTTGTTTCCTCACTGGTGACACTGCAGTTGACCATGCTTAAGGAATGTCTCTTGGGACCTATGCATTAACCAGGTGTTCCTGCAGGTCAGATTCATTCACCTGAACGTGAATTCACACTCATCCATTCACACTGGCTTGTGCCTTTTGGTGAGCAGAGTTTCAGTTGCTGGGATAGCATTATTAACCTCTGGTCCTATCTCCCATGTCTTATAGCTATGTCCACAAAGGGCTCTATGACCCACATAGAATGGAGAGACCTGTTGTGTGATGCATATTCTGCAGCATCCAGAGCCTTCATCCATGCCCTGGCCTTTTTACCCAGCAGCTCCACAAGGAGCTTGTGGTAAATAAATCCCTCAAAGTAGGCTCTTCGGGTTTTAGGGCATTGGGTCAGTGCAGTACCTGGATTTGGGGTGAGAGACTACTCTTAGGCCACTCCACCAGTGTGTCTAAAGAGTCTTGTACCCAAGTATCAAGGTAACATATCTACCTTTGGCTGCATAGCTATCCTGTAACATTAAAGCCAGCTAATTTCCTAGGGCTTAGAAGAAACTAGAAGGCTCTTAAATTGCCAGGGTCTTTCCCTTGTATAAGTGGAAAACATGGTCAGGAAATATAAGGATGGGGTAGTGACCCTTTGGGTAGCCCTTAAGAACAAGTTGTTACATTTTAGTGGAGGGACTTGTGGATGTGTCTTTGGAAATGAGAACAAGGGTAGCCTGGGCTGGTGGGAGGCAGTCCCAGGAGACAGCAGGAGAGAAGCGAGAACCAGCCTGTGCTGCCTCAAGTTCCATGCTAAAGAAGGGGCTTCTGAAGGTGTCACCAGCTCTGGGAGAGAGAGAGTCCGGAGCTAGGGACAAATGTCTGCCTATTTCTGACATGGGACAATGAAGGGGACAGGCAGAAGACAGGATAAAACAACTCACCATGTGACCAGAGGGCCCAGGTTTTCCCGGGAAGCCCAGCTCTCCAGGTAAACCCTGAAAGGGAAAATATAAAAACTGTTAGTCTGTTTGAGAATAGAGTCTTGTCCCGATGCCATCCTTGGCACAAGATCGGGCCTCACTGGCCCTAAGGATCGTACCTCAGGGTGTCTACCACCCTCCCTGCCAGCCATTGTAACCATAGAATTGGCCTATATTCACAATTGGTGAGTGACTTCACAGCTTGTCTGCTCTGCAGCTGGGAACACTGTCCTGTCCACCCACGGCCAAAATGCTTGTCAGGACTCACCTCCCTCTGCCCACTGCAGGGTCTACCTTGCCCAGTACCTGCTATGGGGACAGTTTCCCAGCTGGCTCTTAAAGGATGAGAGGGAAGGATGTTAACAACTACTGCTCTTGGTATTCTGTTTTCTGAGGCCAGACCACAAACAGCTATGTACACTTGAATAGTGGTCCAGCATAAGACACCCCCTATGCCATGTCACAGGAAGGTACCAAATGTTAGGTTGGCTTGTATGCCACTTATAACCACTGGATCCACAAGCCTGAGAGGCATATGCATCCAGGGTCTTCCTGTCTGTGGCTTTATCCTGGACTTGGGCAGAAAAGGGCCTCTCCCAGCCCTTGAAAATACTATCCAAGGTCCTCTTTGAGAAAAGTCAAGCCAGGCTTACCGGGGGTCCTCCAGGTCCAGGGAGTCCTGGAACACCGGGTAGTCCAGGCGGGCCCTGTATAGAGAGAGGGTGTGGTTATAAAAGTACACAGAGAAACTACCTGGGACAAACTGCTGTTGGAGAGAGAAAAGGGTAGGCAGTGTGGCAGTGTGGGAGGACTTCAGTTTCATCAGCCTCGCTGAATTTCAAGCAGAAAGAAAAAAGTGATAAAGGGGAAAATGGGAAGCGAAATTTGCAAATTACTAATAAATGTCCTATTTGTATGTATTGTGGGGTATTAATTTATTGATGCAAAAATGCATTGCATTCTTTTATGTTGCATTTGTTTAACTCTGTGAAGCTGTGTTACTTGGCCTGTCTAAGATACCTGAATGACCAAAAGCTCAGCAGGAGAGAGAAATGGGTGGAGCTGCCAGGCAGAGAGAATAAACAGGAGAAGAAGAGGGAGGAACAAGAAAATGAGGAGAGGAGGACTCCAGGGGCCAGCCACCCAGTCACACAGCCAGCCACGGAGTAAGAAGGGAAGAAAAACACAGGGAATAAAGAAAGGTAAAAAGCCCAGAGGCAAAACGTAGAAGAAGTGAAACAGGTTAATTTAAGTTAGAAAATCTGGCTAGAAACAAGCCAAGCTAAGGCCAGGCATTCATAAGTAAGAATAAGTCTCCATATATTTATTTGGGAGCTGGGTGGCAGACTCCCAAAAGAGTAAAAAGAACCAACTAAATGTACACTGGTTAGTTTTGGGCAATTTAGCACAAACAAGGGTCATCTGGGAGGAGGAACCTCAACTGAAGAACTGCCTCCCTCAGACTGGTCTGTGGGAGTATTATCTTGATGGCTGATTGATGTGAGGGAGGCCCAGCCCACTGTGAGCAATGTCACATATATATAGCAGGTGAGCCTGGGCTATATATGAGAGATGGCTGAACAAACTAGTGAAAAGCAAGCCAGTGAAAAGCAAGCCAGTGAAAAGCAAGCCAGTGAAAAGCAAGCCTGTAAGCAGCTCCATGGTCTTAGCTTCAGTTCCTGCCTTGAGATTGGGCCTCACTGGCTTTGCTCAATGGTGGACTATAACACATAAGACAAATAAACCCTTTCCTCTACACCTTATTGTTGGCCAGTGTTTTATCACAGCAATAAGAAACCAAACTAGAAGAAACCTGATTTATGACCTAGTACGCTGTATGGTTAAATTATTGGAACGTTTAAGGAGACCACACACATACGCATACACAAGACTCTCCCAGAGTACTCTTGTCACCAAACACATCCCAGAGATGACGTCAGTGTCAGCATCACAGAACAGACTGTAGGTCTTCAGCCATCGTCTGCTGATTTCCTAGGTTCATCTAGACCTCTCCCCTGCACACCCCTACTCCACGGGGACCAGTCTGGCCAGGAGTAGGAATGTGCATTGTATGTGTACAGTGCACAGGGGTGTATACATCTAGAGATGTGTATAATCCCAATTACCCATTACCCATGCTGATACTTTTGGGTCCAGGGAAAATGATAAGTATTATCTGACAAGAAGGCAGAGCTCATGTGTCCATGATCATGACGTGGGGAGGGGTGGGGTGTGGAGAGGAACCTGTGAGCAGAGTAAGAGGTAACCTATGGACATGGAAGACTGAGGCAAGGGGCTCAGAGGAGGCCCCTGAGCCCTGGTACAGGCTAGACACACGACAGCAGGTAGGAGCCAGCTGCATGAAGGCCAGTAGAGTCGGCTTTGTACAATAGCCAACAGCTCCATAAGAGGACAGGGTGTTCCCACAGCAGGCCTTGAGATGCCAGTGTGAAGAGCTGAGATTGTACCTTAGGAGTAACGGGGGGGGGGGGGGCGTCTCAAAAGTCATATGTCAGCCACATGTATTTTTATATTTTCAGATGGCATGTGGAGGCCACCAAGGGCAGAGACATGTGCTGGGTCACAAGTCAGGGGCTAACGGTCACTATGCAATGATGGGGCCATGAGAGGGAGTAGGGGTCGTTCTGTATCTGTAGGTTCATGACAGTCCTGCCAAGTGACTGCTTCGCTGAGAACATTCAGGCACATGGCAGACGAAGACTCTGCAGGGGCTCCTGTTCTGGGTTCTGGTGGTGGCCCGTCTTTGCTTTTATTTGGCCTGGTATTTTGCATTCTTCCAGAAGTATTTACAGCCTCTGCCAGCCCCCCATACACACACCTTCTAGGAGCAATACTCCTAAGGCACTAAGTCATGTGCTTGTCTAGGTCACCCTCTGGACAAGCCCCTCTCTCCCCCAGTCCCACTTCTCCTCTTCATAAGCCCCTCTCTTCTGAGATGACTCCTGTTGCCTGGGTCTCCTCTGTGGCCAAGGCCAGGGTAACTTCTAATCTTACTTCCGGCTACTCAGGCATCATACATTCTTGTTTCCTCTGCATCTCACCAACAAACTAACCCAGGCCCTGGCAAGGAGCAGGCACTCAGAAAATGACAAATGTCACCTGAAAGGAACATACTTTGAAGGGGTCGTTTGCATTCAGAGAACAATAACACAATATGACCACTGGAGGGCGACAAAAACCAAAGAATGGCATGTTGGTCACAGTCACGAACTGTTCCATTTACAGACTCTGGGTGGCTCCTGTGAGTCAAACGCTCATACACAAAAGCATTTTTGTCTGAGATGTTGGTACTGAGTCAGGGCAACCGGGAAGGCAGCTGTCATTTCCATAGCAAGCCAGAAAATGCCCTCAGTAGGAATTAAGCTGTCCTGGTAGGACAAGGGCTGGTGAGGGAAGGCATCAAGGGTGGCTGCCCACCTCACCCCATCATCCAGTCCATAGCACCGCGCCATGTGTTGCTCCTGATCAACTCTGTTCCCCTCTCTGCATATTAAGGGACCTGCAGAAACCATCAGGCCCATGAACGCACATGCCGAGCCTGCACCCACCATCACCGACCGCAGAGGATCACGCCGGCCTCACAGCACCCAACAATGGAGGTCAACAGAGGGCTTACCTAGACAGACAGTACTTGGCTGGCCATGGGTACATTTCTCTTTCTTCCCTCCTTACACACCTGGCCATGCAGATGGCTCTGAAATACTTTGTGCCTTCTAAAACACTTCTCTCAGAAATCGGGCCTCCTGGTCAGCCAGCCCATTACTACTCTGACCTCCTTCACCTCCCCTCCTCCACCCCCCACCCCACCCACCCACCCACCCACCCCCACTCCTTTCTGCAAACATCCTTGCTCTGCTGCTGTTGCTGATGCCATGGCTCACAGCATTCCAGAGCTGATGATCTTTGGTGATTCCTTAGTCAAAATGAAACCTCTAGTGTGTGACAACAAAGAAACAAGCCCAGAGAGCTGAAGGACCATGCTACAGGTCACACAGCTATCTTCTCCAGGGGGAAGAGAGGTATATGCCTCCTGAAGGGTCCAACTGGTTCAGAGCCACCCGAATTAGAGGTCATACACACAGGCACAAGAGCTCCCTGTTTAGACTCCCGTTTAGGATCAGGTGCTGAAGGCCGGGGACTGGTGTGACGCCAAGTGGTCCTGAAGCCTCTAGTACAGGATCATATCACCATGTCACCAACTCTATCTACAGCCACCCCCGGTCTAGCCCTATCCCCGTCGCTGTATGCATTAACAGAACAGAGAGGAGGCACAGGATGCTTGGGAGACATAGGAAAGGAGGCAGAAGACTGCAGCCGCCAGAGCGGAGCACTCCATTTGGCGTTTACACAGTCCAGAGTTTGGACACCTGCTCTACCTCGCGTTAGCCCCCACACTGATCAAGTGAGGCAGACTTCTCCAACCCAAGCTGCAAAGAAGGGAATGAGACGGGGAGTTAGATCAACCGGGAGTCCACAGGGCTGGTGTTGGAAGAGAGCAGAGCACCGTGGTCCAACGCACCTCCCAACCCTGTACTCCAGCCTGGCCTGCCAAAGTCCTGCTAAAGAAACCAGCCTCATTCCCTTCTTGAAGCCTCATTCTGTGGCTGAGGGAGAATCTAGAGTGGAAACACATCTTTGGGAACTCTGGCCCCAAACCTTCAGCACCCGGTTCTCTGCCATGCACACGGTAGGGACTTTGCAAAGGTTTGAGGCTGTAAGCACAGGACAACTAGGGACATCCTTGTGAATAAAACCCACCCACGGCAACAGCCGTGCGTGCAGAGGAAGAAAGAGGCTGAAAGCAGCTGGAGACAGTTGTTAGAAAGCTTGGAAACTGTTCCCAGGAGGCATCACACAGCCTTCAGCATCCATTCCAATTTACACAGAGCATCTTGCAAGTCTAGTTGGCGGGTGGGGGGTGGGTATGAGGCAATGCAAAGCAGCATTCAGCCTGCCCCAGGGATGTGTTCTGCTGGCCTTCACTGTCTTCTGATGGTAGAGATGTTTACAGGTGACGGCAGATTTGCATGAACAGCTGTCTTGCCTCTGGATTCTCCTTCTATTCAGCCTCCCATTGTCTTTCATTTTTTCCACAGCTACCTAACTGGCATGTGGGTTCTCGGAGGGCAAGGAAGCCCCTTATTCTCCCTACTTGCCCTCTCAAAAGAAATACCTTTAAAAACCAGGATGTTCCACCATCTTTTCCCTTTGTCACAGCGAAGGTATGAGTGTCGTGAGAAAGGAATGTGGCTAACGGGAAATGGAGGCTGAGATGCAAGACCCTTCCATGTCTGCAGCTTCCCCAGACGCTACAGTTAAGAAACTCATCTTCTCTGGGCCAAGAGAAGAGCAGGCTGGAATTTATGTGGAAATTTAAGGCTTGAAGCTGGGGATATACCTTAGTGGTATAGTGTCTGCTTGATATGCACAATTCCACATCACTGCAAAATAAAAAGATAAGATGTCTAGGACTTTGGATGTCCTAGATAAAAGTCTAGATGGCCTCATGCTACCTCAATGGACTTTACCTTCAGAACCTTTATCTCCCAAAATACAGCATAAGGGTTATACATCATTATCTGTGGACTTGTGTGTGTGTGTGTGTGTGTGTGTGTGTGTGTGTGTGTGTGTGCTATTTTTTCTTTTAAACATTAATGAAAACATCCAGCCAAATTAATCAGACTATTAACAAGCAACACATTAGCCAATAGATATAAATGTTGACAAAATGCATGCCTGTTTGTATTATCACTAATGAAAACAACAAAGCAATTACTCTCCATATTAATTAACTAATCAGTTCACTAATTATTAATGAAGTAACATTTAGTCCCTATACAGTGACTAAACAGCTATCTGATGTAATTAGTAGATACAATGATGACATATAAATAGCCAATTAATCTAATTATTATTAATAAATAGCAAATAATTACTTCTACCACAGCAGTTCCAACTATGGCACACTTAGGAAGTAGGAGAGAATTAGAAGGCATATGAAAATTGCCTGCATGAATTAATACAGCAATCAAGTTAATTCCATGTGCAGCTGGGGCACTTTTGAGAGAAATGTACTTATAATTTGTGTTTTCCCCCTGAGGTGTAACTGTGATCACTGCCCATCTCAGGGAATTTCTGCAGAGTTCTACGAGCCCACCCAGCTCTCGAACCAGCCTGTCCTCTGGCTGTGTCTCCTCCCATCCAGGGGTTTTCGTTCCTTACACAGTACCAGATATCACTACCTTTGCACAAGCACATAGATGTGGTCAGGTCCCACGCAGACTTCTATTTTCCTTATGGGAGAAGATTCCTGCATGGATGCGTGTGCTGGACTCTGAGAGTCTACTGTTTTCTGAATGCCTGAACAAAATTGGAAATCGTGGCAAAGCTAAACGGCTTCAGGTGGAAGTTCCTACTGCAGCTGGTATCAGAAGGGGACAAGCATCTAAGCATGAGATTGGCACAGACAGCATGCCACCACCTTGCTAAATTCAAGAGCAACTTCCTAGGCAGTGCCAATGAACTTGGGTTTATGTTGCTTTCTTTAAACATTGGCAATGTTTAATGTTCCCATTTCCCAAAAGCACCTGTGAGGCTATGGGATAATTAAAATATGACATGCAATTCCATCACTGTAGGTGGTATATAGGGAGCTCATGCAGTACTGGGTGCAGCCCTAATTCAGTGGGTAAATTTCATGCTCCTACTCAGGTTTTTGGTTGAAGACTATCTGATTAGAAAGCAAGAGTTTACCATTCGTTGAAATTTTAAGATTAACGTTTAAAAAGCTTTACACCTGTTCACAATTTAGGAATGAAAAGACAGACTCCACTTTCGGTTTAACAAAAACTGGCTCAAATATTTGTAAATAAAATTAACAACAGAACTGTACAAACTCGCACATTTAAAAGTGTAATACAGGACTGTGAGGTGGCTCCGTGGTTAAGAGTGCCTGCTGCTCATCCAGAGGACCTGAGTTTGGATCCCAACACCCACAATCACCTGTAACTCCAGCTCCAAAGGGTCTGACACCCTCTTATGGCCTACAGGAGTACACATATGTGTACACACACACACACACACACAGAGAGAGAGAGAGAGAGAGAGAGAGAGAGAGAGAGAGAGAGAGAGAGAGAGAGAGAAATTAAATCATTTCTGAAAACATACCAGTGTCATGAATTTATGAATGAAGTAGTTGTTATTTGAGTTGTCTGAGCCAACACGGTTATGTATTCTTCATCTACTTAGGTAGCAATTTGTACCATTATACACAGTTTACAACACATGGAAAACTTTTAGCTATAAACATGTAGTGCAAAGAAATTACTCAAAAAAACTGAAGGAAAATGAAATAAAGTCCCAAAGAGAATCTTGGAATATAACAACTTCCCTGGGGTTTCTCACGTTTTCACACCACATGGTGGACTCAGCCACAAGCTACTCAACTCACGGAGGCCAGGGGTACACTTGACTCAGGAGAAGGCCGTCAACAACACTGGACGCAATGATATGTGAATTCTCCAGCAGTGCTTGACAACAGCAGGAGCTAGCACATGTGTCTGCCTTCCCTCCACCCTGGCTTCCCCTTCGGGTCTCTGCCTCCCACCGTGGAATCAACTCTGACTTTGCAGGTCTGTGCAGGAGCTCTCTCTCAGGGGCTCCCAAGAGCCAATACTCAATGCACAGCACTGTACTCGTCTTCTCTATTGATTATTTTCAACTGATGATTTGACATCAGGAGGCTTTGGGGATGTACAAAGGGACTAAGACTAAGCTAATCCCTAAACATAGCCAACTAGGTTCCTGAGGACAAGATTTTGCAGTGCAAACCAAGCAATCCCTGGTTCAGATCTCCATCCACTGCCTTTCATCAGGTTCTTGGAGTCTGGACCTTTATAATATCCCTGGGCCAAATTGCTCTAGGACTAGACCCCAGTAAACAGAGGGGCACCCCATCACCCAGAAAGTACTGAAACATTTCCAATAGTCCAGTCTTCAGCTGCTACACAGCCTTCCTCACTCACTGTGCCTTCACTGAAAACCACAATAAAGGCTCTTAGCCATGCCTGCCTTGGCTGACTCTAGGACTCCCCTGCACAGCTTCATACATATGGCACTCCATGTTATGAGAAGTGTGAGGAACTGTCTTACCAGTGGCTAGCATGTCTTTTGGTCTGGCATGTCTGGATACCAAGAGAATCAACAGTGGTAGAAAAAAAAGAAAAAGAAAACATTCTCTCTGCCTGAATCTCTTCCTGTCCCACTAGCATGAGGGTCTTTAAGTGACTGGTTCTGGCTATTCAAGTTGTACATCTCCAGAGCGAAGTTGATACACAGCAGGTACTTAGAAGTACAGGCTGGGTTAGGAATCAGTGAACCAAAGAGGGAAATGAGCATGGAGAAAATGGTGACCAGCCCAGGAATGGTGGGGGACATGTGACAGGAAGACAAAGGGGAAATGGTAGAGAAGCAGAAAAATTTGCCTTCTAGTAGGCATGGCTGGATTGAAGGAGGCTTTATGTCTGACATCAGAGACCCACCCAGTGTACCAGGCAGTACACACTGTAAGCATCATAATCCTTTCTGACCCAACCCAGGACAAAAGGAAGTACTGGAAGTTCTGTAACACATCCAAACACTCACTATGCAGTACCTACTGTAAACCCCACATGGCCTGGATCTGAGCACAACTCCTGTGTGAATCAGGATGCAGCATGCTTGGCAAAGCCACCAAGAGAAAGCTGGTGATGTGTGCCTGTATCACTCAGCTCAACACCTGGCATCCAGTGAAGCTCTGCCAGATGAAAATGTTAGACGTGAACACAGGAAGAAAGGAGTCTATTTTTCCAGGTAGCAAACAGAGGTACAGTAGAAAAAAAATTACAGCTGAAAATAATTTTGTAGAGCTACATTAATATTAAATTTTTTTTAATCTTTGAGATTAAGTTTCACCATGTTGCTCAAGCTAGCCTTGAACTCCTGGGCACAACAATCTTTCCTTCTTCCATAGCAGGTAGGTCTGTGGGTATATACACTAGAGGGACTGCTGGTGAATACTACCCTGTCCCACTTCACCTCCTTATCTCATCCCATCTTACCTTACTTGTCTTTATGAGTCAGTGACTCACCCAATAGCCTAGGCTGGCTGAACTCACCCTGTACCTCAGCTTTTACAAAGAAAGGATAAAAGAAGGAATATAATCTAGGACTATTGCAAAATATTTGTTTACACAGTAAAGATGTGTCTCTGTGTAAGGTGCCTTCTAATTGGTTTAATAAAAAGCTAAATGGCCAATAGCTAAGAAGGAAAGATAGGAGGGACTTCTGGGCAGAAAGAGGAAACTCAAAATGATTCTGGGTCACGTGGGAGGCTCCAGCCAGACACAGAAGAGTCAAACATATAGAATGGGATAGAGGTAAAAGCCACATGGTAGAACGTAGATTAATAAAAAGATGAGTTAACTTAAGTTATAAGAGATAGTTGAAAACAAGCCTAAGTAAAGGCCAAGCTTTCATAATTAGTAAGAAGTCTCCCTGTCATTATTTGGGAGCTGGCTGGCAGGACAGAGAAAGACTCATTACATATGGTGTCCAATTTGGGGACAGCGCCATGTGCAGAGTTGAATGGCAGGTTTAATGCTTGGCTCATGTGCTTTAGAGAAGACTACAGGCACGCAGTAAAGAAAAACCGAGAAAACCTTTGAACAGAAACAGTAAAAAATTGGTATAGACAGTCATAGAAAGAAAGAGTTTAGAATAATAAAGTCTTTAAAGAAAGAGTAAAGTAATATAAAAAGAATAAGCCACACAACAATGGGAAATACACAGGACTTCCAGATCCTGAATAGTGTTTTGTTAACTTGGAATTTTTAAAATGCTGATGGCCGGGCGGTGGTGGCCCATGCCTTTAATCCCAGCACTCGGGAGGCAGAGGCAGGCGGATCTCTGTGACTTCGAGGCCAGCCTGGTCTACAGAGCGAGATCCAGGAAAGGCGCAAAGCTACACAGAGAAACCCTGTCTTGAAAAAACAAGCAAAAAAAAAAATGCTGATGAGCAAGTGGCAGCTGCTGGGAGACACTGGATTGTGAAAGAGACTGCTTAATTAAACCAGCCTATAGACTTTAGGAATGTCTTGGCTTCAGAATGGAAGTCAGAAAATAAACTGCATTGGGAGAGAGTTTATGCCTTTGTTTCCACAGGAAACAAAATGCTATGGATTCCTTTGAAGTTAACAGAGATCAGACGTGACCAGGGGAGACCTCCTGAGGATCTTGAATACAAACATGAGGGAGGAAGACAGAAAAGACTACAGGACGTGTGATGTATATGCTGATCCTGCTGCATGGGAGCAGTTCTGAGACTGGATGAGACATGATAAATCTTCTTGGCTACAGAGTCCTCATGACTTATTATTACATGCCATCCTTTCATATTGCATGGATAGAGAGGTTTGGTATACAGTCCAAACAGACTTATAAAGTTGAAAGATGCCTTTTATTTACTCAAAGAGAAAACAGAAAAACATCTTTAGTTGACTTGTAAACACCACATGTTCCATACTTGTGTTAATGCAGATATATATGTTACCTTTAAAAGTTTGTGTGTTTTCAGAACAAAAGGAGTAGACATCAATGAAGACAAGTAGCCCAGGTGATTCAGCCTCTCAGAATGCCTCTGTTGCAGTTTCCTCAAAATTGTGCATTCAAAACAACTTCAAAGATGTTAGTTGAGATGGTCCAGCCAGAACTTCAGATAATCCCTACACTTTCCCATCACAGACTGGACAACAAATGATACTGTTTGACCTTGAAAACAGCTAGCTCTCCCAAGACTTGACCATTATCTCAATTTTCTCAGGGTCCCTCAAGATGTTGTCTCCCCCAGACAACAGGAAGTAATTTTAAGAACATGATGCCTACATTCCCAAGAGGTGGGGTGGGTAGTTTTTGGTCATTCAATGGCTGTTTGTCATTGTTTGGGGGGCGGTGGTTACAAATTATTGGTTATGGTCAGAAAGGAAACTAAGCAAAGAAGGTGTATTCAAGGATCTTTTTCTGAAAAGAAAAGGGGGAATATAGGAATGATAGAGTAAAAGGGTAGATTATTGAATCTACTTTCAAACTAACAAAGCACCTATTATTCTTAAATATTTTACATTGGTATGGATTTTTGTATACTGATACAAATTTAAGGTTATTTTTGTTATACTGCATTTTTTCTACTCTTATTTAAGGTATTAGACCTATGCAGTGCATTTAACAATGTAATGTAAACTTCTAGTCCTTGAAAGTTATTATTACTATTTAGGATAATTAAGAAATACAAGTTAGTAGTTAGTCATCTAACAATCAAATCTGTGGCCACGTTAGGTATGATTTCAAGGTCAAACAGAGATATTTTAGATAGACAGATGGTCTTAAAAGATTTCAGAGATCTACAGAACACAGCATTTAAGATGTTTTAATAATATAAGGCTTTTCATGACAGTGAGACACATCTGCTCCTGGCAGCACCAATTTACTTCAAAAAAGGATGGTGGGCATCAAAGAACCTCCATATGGAGTTGGATTTCTTTATGGCAAAAGTTAGCCATTGGGTAAGAAACTGCCCTTGCCTTGTCTTCTAACAGTATGGTGTCCAAATTTGACAAGCAGGACACAAAAGAAAGCAACTGCTGAACTTTGACAAGACAAGCTTGGACAGCCCTTCAAAACTCCTGCTTCATAGATGATTCTGTCAGATATTCTAGGCCTGCAGGCTAAAGATGGATGCCCCACCATTTCAGAGGAACCTTGGGTGAGTGTCCAGGCAGCCAGCTGTTTCTGCCATTTCTATAGTTTTGGAAATTGTTTGCTCTGTACTTCCTATTTATTCAGGTAATATTACATCCTTCTCAGGTCTCTGATGGGGTTGAAGATTGGATAGCTATAGTTACAGTTTTCTGCAGTTTTGACAGAAAGTAAATCAGGCACAAAACTTTGGACTGATCAAGATAGGATAGATTATGAAGTAATTTCTACAATTTGGCAAATGCAAATGGACTAGACATTGTGAATGTAATTCTTACCTGATAATTGCTCTTATTGTATATAGTTTTACTGTATAAAATTAAAACCATTCCTTTTATTTAGACAAAAGGAGGTAAATGTTATGGTATATTTGTACACTGTGTAAAGATAAATTGCTGTGATTGGTATAATAAAAAGCTGAATAGTGGCCAACAGCTAAGCAAGAGGTATAGATGGGACTTCCAGGCAGAAAGAGGAAGAGGAGGAGGAATCAATGTGCATGGAGACATCAGGAGATGCAGAGCAAATAGGATGTATAGGAGGAGAGGTAACAGCCATGAGCCACATGGCAGAAAATAGCTTAAGATAAATGAGTTAAGTTACAAGACCTAGTTAGGAACAAGCGTAAGCTACAGGGTGAGCTTTCACAATTAATATGAAGTCTCCATGTCATTATTTGGGAGTTGGTAGGATAGAAAAAAACTCATTACAAGTGACAACCCCTTTTAGCTTTCTATTTGTGTGTTTGCTTTTATAATATTTTTACTTTATTAGTGTATATCTGCTGTATGGAACCAAGGGCTTCAAACTCTAATTTTTGTTCAACTATATCATGTCTTTGAGCATGTTCACTCCCATCTCATTCTAGTCCCTTTCCTCTTCCCAAGTAACTCTATTTCTACTTTCATGTTGTGTGTGTATGTGTGTGCATGTGCATTGTGTGTCCCAGTGTGTGCATGCACACACATACACATATGATCAGGGCTCCAGATAAGAAAGAAAAGAGTCTAGCTTACTTTTTTTGTGTGTTTTTTTGTTATTCGGAGTTTTTCATTTGTTTGATTTTTTTATATCAGAAAATGGATGTAACTGGGAATTCTTCGATGGTGACTACCAAGACGCTGGCTGTGAGCTAAGAACTGCTACCGGGTCACTGAGTCAGAGAAAACAGCATTGTGGTGGAGGAACTGACAGGGAGTCCTTACCTGTGGCCCTAGTGCTCCTGGGGTTCCTGGTGGACCCACTTCGCCTTTCTTCCCCTGAGTACAGAAGAGAAGCCAGAGTTAATAGTGAAACATCATCCCACAGAGCCCGAGGAATAGTGTCTCTCAAGGAAATCCCTTCTCAATGACTCAAGCTCCTCTGCTTAATGGGTTGCATCCCCAGGAGCGCCCAACAGAGGTGCAGTGTGGGATCAGTAAAGGGGGCACATGCTTAGGGGTCATCCAGGAGGCTACTTGGTTCCTAGCTCTGTAAATAATATTAAAGATAGTACATGGCATGCTGGGCAGAGGTGGCACATGCCTTTAATCCCAGCACTCGAGAGGCAGAGGCAGGCGGATCTCTGTGAGTTCAAGGCCAGCCTGGTCTACAGAATGAGATCCAGGATGGGAACCAAAACTACACAGAGAAACCCTGTCTCAAAAAAAGAAAAAGAACGATAGCACAAGGCCCAAAATTCCCAAGGCAGATCAAACAAGAGCATTGGTTTTTGTGTGTGTAGTTTGTTGTTGATATACAAACATGTATATTTGAAAATATTTTTCATTTATATATATATATATATATATATATATATATATATATATATATATATTTTCTGATTACATTCTCCCATCCCCCAACTCCTCCCAGATCCTCCTCACCTCCCTGCACACCCAACTCCATTACTTCATAACCCCTGGGTCCCTTTCCTAACCTGCCTGATGGTGCTGACTCTCACCAAAGAAAAGGCTGAACAAGTGTGAATCTCCCTTCTCGTCTCTCCTCTCTCACTCCACTCCCCCACACTCCATTCTTCAGAATTCCTGCATGCTACCGACTGTCTTCATGAGCCTTGCTTTCTAACAGTAACTACCCTGAGCTGCATCCTACAAGAAGATGTGCTGAGTGCCTCTGCCTCTACCCTGCAGAGTCACACAGTGTGACCTCCTCTATTCATACAGATAGTCCCCACCCATGGATGGGCAGGCCAAGGAGTGTGTTTGCACCCTCCTGGGTGATAATCTGTGCAGCAGATACAATGCATCACTGATGAGATCATGAGGGCAGCCACCCTCATTAGACCCCATCAAACCAGCTGGGAAGTGTATTGTTGCATTTAATTTACACAGTGAGCTTCATGATCTGAGTGACAGAAAATGGTCTCTTCTGCATTACTCCCTTGGTTCCTGGAATGTTGCCTCATTAAATAAAGAGACTAGTTAGAAAGGAAAAAAAAAGTTCTGTAAAACCCACATTTCTCAAGACAGGTTTGGTAGGAAACTCTGCCTAGCTTCTCTACCTACATATTCCAATTGAATCTGTTTATCAAGAGGACCCTGTGCAGATGTTCAGAGGCCCAGCCTATCAAGTCTGGCCCCCAAAGCCTGCTTGTTATACAGATGGGAAGGCACAGGCCAGGGTTCCAGCCAATTACAGTTGAGAGCATGCTTAGGCTTAAGACCGCTCTCCAAACATCACAGCACATGTCTGCTTAGGTGAAAAGGACTTTCGAATGTTAGATCTCTCACTTAATGCCTCTGGCCCTCTGCTCTCTGTTCTCTGCTCCCCAGTGACTCCTGCTTGTCCCCATGATCCTGAACCCCATCTTGTACACACACAGCAGGCTTGGTCTCTCCCTGCACCCAGCCCCAGTACTTTCTTTCTCTTTGCTTCTTGTCTTCTTCTCTCCTTTAATCCCTCCTACCCTCCCTTTCCTTTTTCCCTTCTTCTTCCTATTCCCCCTCCCTCTTTTCTCTCCTTCCTGTCATCCTTTCTTCAATCTCTCTGTCTTTTCTTCCTTCTCTTCATCTTCCTCCCATATCACATGAGCACTTAGGACTCGGGAAGACTCCCCTGAGGAGGGGTGCCGAGGTAAGGTTGGAAGGAAAAGGAGCCTCCCTGGGGAGCAAACCAAGGACAAAGAAAAAAGAAATGTAGATGTGTCCTCAGGAAGCATATGAGAATGGGACATCCTCACTCACATACTGTGGGAAACTGAGGCACATGAATGGGGGGAGGCAAAGGAGGTCAGCACAGAGCCCCAAACGGTATGTGTGTCCCGGACTAAGCCGAGTCCCGGGCTGAAAACAATCACATCTGATTTACCGTGTGCAGACTCTGGAGCGCACAAGTGATCAAATGGGGCTTGGAGACAGAACAAGGCTGGTCAAGCCACTCCTGCATGCTCAGCACATGCCATGCCACCCAAGCATCAGCTCACCCCTGGACAACTGCAGTACCCCCAGACAGATATCTTCCTTCACACATTTTCCCCTCTAAGAAGCCAGAGTTAAACTCATAAAACATCCATTGCTTTCTTTCTGCCCAATCACAGTGTTTCTTAACTCAGACCAAAATTTCAGTGCCCCCCAGTCTGTCCTTTAGGACCCCATTCCTGCATGTTTTTCTCACTTCTTTCTACCCTCCTCCACCTCCTAGCATGATGGCTCCCCGCCTCTGTCTTGAATTGGCAAAGTAACCACAAACCAAATGCCTCTCTCTCAGGTCTACCTCCTGCCTGGACAGCTGCTTCTCCAGAAACCCATCTGGTCTCTGCTCAACGGTCCTCTCACCTGACTATCTCCTTGGAAACCTCATGCAAACAGCACTCTTTCTGCCTGCTATAGCCCCTCATCCAGCTGGACCTCCCTCAGTGTGTATTACCACCAATACCCCATTGATGTCCCTGTTTATTTACTGTCTCTCTGTCCTACTGGGACACACATCATTAAGTAGTAGGTGTTGGTTCTGGTTTTATTTGATATTCTACCTTGAGGTCCCAGAACAGTACCTGCCACATAATGGATGCTCAGTGCACACTTGTGGGCTGGATAGATAAGTCACCTTTGAGGTGGATGTGAGTCACAGCAAAGACCATAGCAGTGGGGAGATCTGTGTGGGTCGGAGGTAGATGATATCAGAAAGATAGGAAGAGTCTATGTGGTGATACATGGCCTTTCAGAGTGTGACTGTCTGGCCAAAGCCCCTTGATCCAGACCTGGCCCTAGAGCACTTGGCCTGCAGGGGACATGGGATCCACGCCAAAATGAGTTTCCGGACACTTGTCAGATGAAATTCAAAATGTGGTCACAGATGCCTTTAGAAGCAAGCCACACCCTAGAGGCACCCATTCTCACCTTTCATTTGGCCCTGCTCTGGTGACAGCAGACATTAAGAGGCTGACCATAAACAGAGCCCATTCCCGGCTCCTCTTCCTCAGGAAATGGAAAACAGACCCCTTTAGTGTTCTACCTGGACAGATGCCCCTCCTCTTTCCCCAGGTTATTTCACAGAAAGTTGCCGGTTATTCACAAGATGAATTCAGGACCAATCCAGCGTCATCCCTCTGGTGGTAGGAATGAAACATTGAATAGGTCCTGGGAGGAGTCAAAGAGGAGAAGACAGGATGTGAAAGCCTGGCTGCTGGCTGAGCAGAGTAACTCAGATGCCTGCCCACCTGTGCAGAGCAGGGGAACAAGAGCATGAGCCTCCCTCACAGACAGGAGGCTATGGGGTCTGTAGATGAATGTCTAAGCGGTCTTATTAAATAGAAAACATGGAGCCTAATATAGGAGTGAAAGCTTTAGATCAGGGAAACAGTGAGAGCCACCAGCCAATCTACCTCACCAACTCTGCAGCTCCAAATGCCACGACTTCCTGTCTACCCAGGCTTTTATTGCCTTGCTGTTCTGCCTTCTCATTGGCTATTGTAGCTCAGCTACCTCACTTCCTCTTCCTATGCACCTGTCACCTTCTGTCTGTCTGCACAGACCTCCAGGTCTCCATCTTTGGTACTGGGATTAAAGGCGTGTGTCACCATGCTTGGCTCTGTTCCCTAGTGTGGCCTTGAACACACAGAGACCCAGCCTGCTACATGATAGGATTAAGGGCGTATGCTACCACTGCCTGACTTTGGTGTTTACTTGCTTGCTATTTCCTCTGATCTCCAGGCGAACTTTACTTGTTAACATACAAATAAAATATCACCACAGGGGTCTCTGCTTCTTCAGCAGGCCAAGATCTTACTCAAAGGTTGACATTCCCTGGAATGAAATGATAAGGAGCTATGTAACAGCCATTTGTCCAGGAAGTGCCCCACCCCTTGCCAGGATGTGAAATACAACACTCTGGAAGGGCAGACACATGTAGTAGTTTGAATGAGAAATGCCCCACATAGACTCAGCTCTCTGAACACACGGTGCCCGGTGGGTGGTACTGTCTGAAGAGATGGAGGGTGTATGGAGGCCAGCGTTGTGTGTTCATAGTCTCACTCCACTTCCTGTCCTCTTCGCCGCTGCAGATTTTCAGTTGAACACACCAGCACCGAGCTTCCTGTTCCTGCCACCATGCCTGCCCTTTGTTCCCATGCTTCCCCACCACGGTAGACTCTCAACGCTCTGGAATCGTCAGCCCAAGTAAACTCTTTCTTAAGTGTCCGTGGTTATGTTTCATCATAGCACCATCAGAAAACTAACACAAGACATGATGGCAGGTAGGAGGGTTACGGTAAGGAAAGAGAACTGCAAAGAACTCTACCCACTAAAGCAAACATAACTAACGTTAGGTTTTCAGTATGGAGGGAGAACCTTAGGGTGTGACAAGAGACCAGGGAAGGCCATGAAAATGTGTCCTCAAACTAGCATCATGAGGCTGCCTCTCTCCCGAAAAGAGCAGAATCTTCATCATCTATGTGGGGGCATCAGCCAGAGAAACACCAGGGGAGCCATGTTCTGGCTGGCTGTGTCCCCTGAGGACATGCCTTCAACATCCTAGCACCCAGAGCCACTGGGTGCCTCTCGGCACGCTCTCTCTCTCTCCCTCTCCAGTAGTCACAGCTCCTGAGATCATCCCCTCTAGAACTTGCTGGGCCGCTTGTGTAGCAGGTCAACCCTGCTAAGGGGAAAGAAGCCTAGTCTAAGCTTCCCACCTCTAAAACAGTCACAGGCTGAACACCATATCTAAGACACATGGGAGCCATCCGACCTGAAGATCCCTCACCCAAAATATCCTACCCTCTCTTTCAACAGCATCCAGCATTAAAATTCGCATACCTGAAAGACAGTTCTAACACCCCTTTAGGGCTTCTGACCTTTGAGATTATGGCTGCATCATTTCTGTCTCTGTAATACTTCCTCCCCATTTCAACCTATCAAAATCACATCCTGGGGGCAATGGCACCTCTTCCAGAAAGGCCAACAATAAGAAGAAGTATAGGCAAAAGTGGAGAAAAGACATGTGAGATGTGCATTCCCTTGCATCACTCACAGATGAATGAGTTAGAATCTCAGGAGCTGGACACAAAGTCCCCAACAGCTGTGTTAGCGTCAGCTGAAGTCAGTGAGCAGCTGCTATGCACTTCCTGAATTGGACAGGTTCTTTTGTAATAAAGAGTTATTCTGCTAACAGTAGGTCTGCTTCCTGAATTTTTAATTTTCGTCTCTTTCAAACTGCGGCCCAGCACAATATCTGGGTAAGTATTCATCATCTCTCACAAGGGCAGATTTTTCAAGGGATTCTGGGTGCCAAAATGTTGAGCAAAACTGCTATTTCCAGGGCCTGTCCGCCCATGGAGAGCGGAGAGGCCTATAAATTCTGAACAGCAAACTTTTCCTAGCCAGGATGTGTTAACACAGCCACAGGCAGGGCCATTAGCTCACAGGAGGCTTGGCTGCGCCTCTCAGCTAATGTGTACCGTATGGTCTTTTGCTCAGCCCCTCTTCTCCATTCCTCCAAATGTCAAGAATGATCATTTTCTACTGTTTGGATCTGAAACCTGGTGTTCAGGGACTACTTAGACTGTCCTAACAAAAGCTTGGCTCCAGGCCCTGGAATGAATCACACAGTAGCCTGTGGCCCAAACACAGTGCTCCCATCTGCTCCAGCAGCAAGTTTTAACAATGGAGAATGGAAGGAATGCCACCCAGACTGCCATTGACAAAAGTCTGCCCATGTTTCCCTCTGAAACCCGACAGAAGGCAGAGCTGGTGCACATAATAGTGTTCAGCCATCATGAGACCTCAGTGCCAAGGGAAACAGATTAAAGTGATACACATCTGCAGTACACATCTGGATATGCCTGGTCGGTGAGGAAGAAGCCTGGATCTCTGCAAGGCACTCACAGTTGGGAAACCAGCTCCTGGCTTTTACCTCCGGGATGTGGAACACACAAATTTCTAAAGCCGGTAAGGGTATGGGGCCAGGCAAACCTGGTTCTGACCAATCCCACCTTAGAGTCTGGGTAGCACTGGGGACTCTCACCCATTTCTTCAGGTCTGGGATCTATGGTTGGTCAACGGAGACTAAGCTACCATACCCCATGACACCTAGAGAAAAATGACAAGCAGGAAAACAAAATTCACAAAGCTGAGATGGGGAGGCGGCTCGGTAGGTAAGGTGTTTGGCACAAAAGGATGAAGGCCTGAGTCTGGAGCATCTGTAAGCCTAGTACTAAGGGGAGGAGACAGAATTCTGGAACTCCTGGGCCTTCCAGTCTAGCTAACCCAATCGATGAGACCTTGTATCAAATAGTAGTATAGACAGAGGGGACAAAATGCCTGATATTAACCTCTGGCCTCCACAAACATGCATATATGCACTCACAAATATATAAAATAATATACACACATGCAGAGAAAAGATGGCAAAGTTGCAGACCTGCCCTGCAGTGATGGGCCAACTACTTGCTCCCACCTCCTATCAGCTCTGTGCCTGCAAAGATGCACTCCGTTGGAAGAGCGTGCCCTCCTGACACTGGTATGTGGGAAAGGACATGAGCCATAGAGGGAACCTCTGCCTTGAGAAGGGGAGAATGAAATCTGAGAGGACCATATCTTCAGTTCTCATTAACTGATGAGAGGAAACCAGAGGATGGTAAAATCATCAAAAGGCCAAAACAATTGCTGTAAGCTTGAGCAAACAGCAGAGAACAGAGATCAGGAGGCGCTTGGGAAGGCACTGAGTTCTCACTGCAAGTTCCCAGGACCCCCTTCCTCACAATTCAATACTCCTGATTTTATACTTAGTCAAAATTTTGATATATTTTTGTCTTATCAAGACAAGAGGAACAAAAAATATTTAGGCTATACTAATAAGGGCTCATCAGCAATGAGCTAGGTGGCAACCACATTCTCTCCATCCATCCTGGGCATCCCCTGTCCAAGGTCGGTACCTGGGTGACCAGATATCAGTCCTGGGTCCTGCCCTTCTCTACACCACACAGTCATGTGTGTGCCCAGAGACCTGATTCCATGTTTGATTTATTTCCTCTGGCACACAAATTATCCAAGATAATCACCAATGTCATCATATACCACTGCATATTCCCTCATAATTCTATATATTGGATAAGTATTCACATGTATACAAATTTGTGTTTTATGCCTGTGAAATACTAATACTTCAGATACAAAACCAAGAAGAAAAGTTCTAACTCTTGTGCTTTTACACCCTAGTGGTGAGAAGACAGGTTCTCAACAAGAAGAGTATCAATGAGTCCTCTTCAGAACATGGACACAGGCTGATGTGACAAGTGTCTGGGGGTGGACAATATGGATGACAGACCTTTTGGCATGAGCGAGTTTCCTGGAAGCCTGAAATATGCAAGAACTTAGGCTGGCTCTGCTTCTTCCACTGGAACATTCCAGATCAGATACCACTGCGCATGTCCTCACCCCAGCTGACAGTAGTTCCTGCCTCCTCCTCCTCCTCCTCCTCCTCCTCCTCCTCATCCTCATCATCATTCCGAGGTCAGGCAACCAGGAGGAGGCTTAAGCAAATCACAGCATTGCTTGCTCCACCCTGGGCAAGCATTCCTTATTTATTGTGCTGTAACAAGGGCTAGGCATCTCTGCAGCTTAGATACCAATTCTCTGCCTTCACTATGTCATTGGAGAAAAACATCAGCTTTGTCTAAAATGAATGCATTCACCTTGCCAAAGATTATGCTGTCTGCCTGTGGCTAAACTCTAAAGCAACTGGCCCAGATTCCTTCTTCTACCTGATGATTTAGTCTGTGTCTGCATTCACAGGTCTCTATGCCTGGCTTTATTTGCTCTATTCTTTCACACAGCCTGAGTGTGTGTGCATCTTGATGTTCAGGAGTACTTCTTGGTGATGTTTCAATTGAAGTTGATGAGGAGGAAATGACAGGTCACAAGCAAGGGAAACAGAGATAAAATTTTTTAGTAAGCCATTCTGTCTCAGGTTTTCCTGACACAGCCAGGGACTCTAATGGCACAGGAAGCTGCTTCCAAGCTCACAACATCTCAATTAGCTGCTTCTCCCTTCCGTGTTGTTGGAGGCACTGAACTCAAACACAGTAAAAAATGGTGAGCAGCCCCAGACTATCAGAGGAGCAGAGGCTCCTGAATACCTCCAGTCACCACTTGTAACTTACTAGAGGCAACAGAGCCAGAGACGCAGCCCTCAGCTCTCCCAATGCACCCTGGAGTAATGTCTTCCCCATTGCTTCCCTCTGCTCTACAAGAGCTCTTCAGGACCCAACTTCTGCCTCTTCCCCAGTCTCCTCACTGCCCAGACTGGTTGAACTGGGCCAGGTCTGGACCTCAGCAACCTCTGTTGCCTCCATGTCTCCAGCTCTGGCCTGAGCTGCCATTTTTATCATTTGATTATCAGGGAGCTCCTGAATGGTCATCTCCCTCTTCCCTGTAATTGACTCCAAACCCAAAGGGATGCATTTAGAATGCAAGTCTGGGTCTCCACCATGGTATCCAATATTACAGTGAGCAAATGCAGCCAGGCACAGAGAGGACAAACCATGCTGAGCGCTGAGGTAAATATTTGATGAAATTTCAAACAGATTGGGGTTGGATAATGGTATTATGGTTTGGTTTTTCTTAAAATCCTTTATCTTTGGGAGACAGTGTGCTGAAATATTCATACACAAATTATGGGACTAAGAATTGCTTCCAACTAACCCAGTGGTGGGTAGAGTTGAGTGTAGATATAAATAAAACAGACTTTTCTATGATTTCATAAATGTTAAAATGGATATTGGGGATATAGAGGTTCACTTGGATATTCTTTCAACTTTTGCATAATTTTTTTCCATAATAGAACATGGCGAAGGCAGCCAGTTGCCCCACATTTCAGACACAATGAAAGCCACAGTCCTACAATGGCCTCCAAGGCTAAATGCTAATTGCTCTGAGGTTCTCTTAAGTCCCCTGCTAGACCCTTGATGGCTCTAACTATGCCTTGACTAGATAAGGCCCTCCCCCAGTCCCTCAGCTGAGGCTGCTCCCTCTGCCTGGTGTGGACTTTCTACAGCCCTCAGCCTGAGCAGCTACCTCACTGCCTGAGAGCCTGCTCCAGCTCATCATTCTCTTGGGGGCCTTTCAGCATCGCCTGCTTAAATGCTAACTAATGTGTCTGCCTTTCCCGGCCTGCCAGAATACCACCAGCATGACAGCAGTTACCCTCAGGGAACCACCAGCGTGCCCAGTCAATGACGAAGAAACATGTGTTGAAAGGATGAACTTAGAGTAGAAGGAAAGGAGAAAAAGATATGGCTAGGGTAGGAGAAGAGCAAGAAGATCAAAAAGAGCAAGAATGAGAAAGGAAAAGAGGTGGGAAGGAGGAATGGAAGGTGTAAAGTCCCCAGTACGGTTTCAGCAGGGCTGGAATAAGAAGCCACGCCACGGCTCTTTGGGGTGATAACTGATGTATACCCAAACTAGAGAATTACAAATGACACGGCTGGATGGGACCAATGCAGAGAAGCCACAGTAGTCCCCTTTGCGGGACACTTTCTATGTTCCATGGCCATCTTCAGCATCCCTTTAAGTACAAAGCTACCCCAGACAGCACCTGCTCCCACATCACTACTCTCCGAAGGCTCAGCAGCTTTGTCTAAGCTGAGCTTCCCTCGCCTCTGAGTATCTCACAGTCCTTATCCACTTCTCTGGAGATGTGACAAAGCTTAGCCTTAGGTGATTTTGAGCATCAGCCTGGAGAGCCCTATGTCTTTCTGGCAAATCCTGTGGCAGATAACAGAACATCTGTGCTTCAAAAGAGCTCAAAATAAAGTGTGTGGACATATGGTACACTGAAAGACTGAGCAAAAAGTAAGACAAGTTTTGCAGAAGGGTGTAGAGTCCTGGGTAGAAATACCTGAGGGGCCACTGAGCAACTGTCTTCTGTAAGAATCTGGCCTTGATTTATAGACATTATTGCCAGGTCTGGCACACAGTTGGAGCTTGCCACGTCTCAACCCACACCACCCACAGCTCTACCCGAGCCTCTCAATCCTTTTTGATTCCCTTGAGCCTCCTTGTTCTGTTCATCAAATCTCAAAAACTGATATACCCGCTCTGTTCTCAAGTCCCTGGAGCTGTGTTAAGTAAGACCTAAGCCAAGCCCACGTTTCATCTGTGGTTAGCGTGGCTCACAGAGTTAAAGAGCTTCATAGCATGATAATAGCTGATTTTGGAAGCACACACAGTAGGTTCCCGGCAATCCCAGCTATTAAAGCAAGCCCCTACAAGATGCCCCTTCTCCTTTCAGTGAGTAAAATAAAGATGTAAATAAAAACTGTTCATAAAGAGATCTATGAAGCATCTATGTTGGGGAAAGTGGCACCTGCAGACGGTCAATGCCAATGAAGTAAAGGGCTCATAAACATTAACTATAGAACATGTGAAGACATTTCCTTCTCTTAAGATTGTATGTGGACATGTTCAGAGAATAAAATCCCAACCCTGGGACAATCTGCTTCCCATTCTGAGCATCCTTTCTCACAGCAAGTCAGCCACTATAAGGCTTCACCACTATAGTAAGAAAGCAAGAGACTTGCAAAGACCAGTTGGCATACAAGAGTCACAGAGCCTGGAGGCCAAACCCATATACTTGTTTCAAAGCCTAGGATCCCTCTACTACAAGGGAAAGAAAACAATATGGTAACTACTTCATTTGGCTGACAGGGGGAATTGAGATGGGCTGTGGCTGAGTATGCTGAATGTGAAAGTGACTCTCTTGTCTCCCACCCATGGCACCTTGGAGACATCTTTCCACATCTCTCCTGGCCTTCACAATGAGCTTCTCTCAGAATCCTAGAGGTTCAAGATGGCTAAATTCAACAGAATTGTTTGAGAGGTCACCAGTGCACAAGGACAGGTAGAGTTTGTTGAGTGGCAAGAGTCATGCATGATTTCAGAAAGCAAGATATAGAGTGTTGTGGGCCCAACTCTCTCAGTTAATCCACAGCATGTATGCAAAACCATCCTCCAAAGGAGCTACAAAATCTTCGGGCTAAATAGAACAGTAAGTAGGTTAGGGGCTGTCTTCATCAGATGCTAGGACCCCTACCCACCCATGGATCAGTGGCTCCATGGCCTCGGGATAAAAAAACTGCAGAGTAGAGAAGCTCCCTGTGCCAGGAGCTGCCTGTCTCACTCCTGGATTTAATTACCCTATGGAGAGCTCCATGTGGGACTAGAAAAGTGAGCACAAGCTTCAGAGGTGGATTCCAGTGAGTGGGTAGGCACTCTACTAGGAACTGGGACACAGAGCTGAGCCTGAGTCCTGGTCCAGTTTCCCAGGAACCATAACAGCAGAGTATCCAGCTTGTGTATGCTGCGGCAGCCCTTCTAGAAACCAAAGCATGTGACACTATGCCAGGTACGCAAAATTTTACAGAAGGAGGCAGTGACTAAATTAAATTAAAGATAATTACATCAAATAGACTAAAGTGAGAAAAAGTATTCAAAAATAATGTAGATATTTAAATTAAAGTTGTTAATGTGTTGGCATATTGCTACCTTTGTCTCTATTTTCTCTTAGGCTTTTCTCAAAATTGAACTCCCACATCATCTCCTGTGAGAAGCTTTGGCCACAGTGAGCCTGGGTCAGTGGCTTACCGCTGAGTACAACCCCCTATCTAGCTTCTTTCTGGTAGGAATTCTGATTTCACAGGGATGTGTCCCTTTGTGCCAGACTCACAACCAATTACAGACTATTCTCCGTGTTTCCAAGGGTCAGATCAAGGCCGAGAACAAAGTGGATTCTAAACCAGATTAATGAACTGAGCCCAATCTTTCAGTTCTCAATATTCACTACAAGCTCCTGGGGAAAGGGGCTGAACTTGAGTCCTCTGTTGGGTGTCAGGCAATGGAGACCACGCAATTGAAGTCAGTGTGGGTGAGCAGGACACCAGAAAGAAAACATGGTTTACTTACTCGGAGACCTTGAGGTCCAAGGGGTCCCTCTCTGCCTTCTGGACCAATCAAACCCTTTAAGAGGAGAAAAAGGAAAAGGAAGGAGAGAATGTTAAGTGTGGGGTTCCATGGTATGGCATATGCTCTGCCTTCTCATTCTCATTGGACAGGAGCATGTCCCTGAACCCAAATGTAAAATTATGGGGTCAGAGAAGCAGCAATCTATGATCTACAATCTACTCTATAACATGCAGGTGGATTTGGGCTTTTTAAACCAAGAAGACATGGGCAGTGTCACACATACAGCCGAAGAGCACAGCAGGAACTGCATGGTTAACTCAGTAGTTTGCATGAAGCCACAGAGACGAATCACCTAAAACCCAAATGTCTAACTCTTAAGTCTGTGCCCATTCTTTGCATCCTGCTGCCTCAGAAGGAACCAGCTTGGGTTTTTTGACTCTCGGGAAACAGTAAGCAAAGTACAAAAGTTATTACAAACAGAACCTGGAAATATGGTTCCACCATTAAGAGCACTTGTTGCTCTTCCAAAGGCCCTAGGTTCAGATCCCATAACACACATGGTGGCTTGCAACCATCCATAATACAAGTTCAAACAGATCCAACTCCTTCTGATCTCCACAGGCACCAGGCATACACATGATACACTTACATACATGCAGGCTAAGCACTCATACACATAAAGTAAAAATAAATAAATCTTAAAACAATAAAGTTGTCACATATAAAATTATCTAGGAAAGGTACACGTCAATTAGAAAAAGAATGTTGATGGCTGTAAACGCTGTGTGATCATGTCTTCTCTAAAGTGGAGATGATGTATTCATCTGCTGCGCATTTGAAAGGACCACATGAAGAGTGGACCCTAAGCCTCGGTGCATCACTGTAATTATAAAGAACAAGTGGAAAATCTTGATGGACAGGTGAGACCCTCATCTCCAGATATGGCTCCCTCACCATGTTTTGGTAAAATTTGTCCAGAAACTTTCACTGTCTTAAATAATCAGTATCACATAGGCACAGTCCCTATGGCAAAATGTTGTGGAACTCTTTGGTAACCAGACTGTATTCAGAGCCATGGTCTTTCCTTTCTATAACACTGTGTAAGTGGGAAAAAATGAGTGCATCCATGGCATGGTAGGAATGGCATGTGTGAATTCTCCTTCATAAGTAGAAATAGGCTGAGCTCAGGGCCCACTAAGGGAAGAGACCGCCACAGGAGTCACTCTGCTTTAAGCATGGAAAAAACGCCTGGCATTGAACAGGCCCAGTGGTGACTTAGCCATGCACTGGTAAGATTAGTACAGTCTGCTTCATCCTAGGGAAGGGAGGAAGGATGCCAGCATTTGGATGTAGAATATCAGATGCGGAGTATCATATGCTGTCTCCAATTAGGGAACAGGATATATTTTCCTCTCCCTGCGTTTGCTGAACACAGACTCGAAATCTTTCCATTCTCCGCAGAAGTCACCAAAGCCAGCTTCCCAGTTTTGTTCAGTTCCATGAATATTTGAGAAGCAGGTGCTCTGCGGATGGCTCTGAAGCAGGTGCCGCTGGGGATTCAAAAGGAGGCAAGAGATGCACATCGAGATCCATCCTGGGTTTAGGAAATCCCCAAGAACACTATTTTCCACATCAATCCATTTAACCCTCACAGCATAATTACGTAAGGGATGATGGCAATGAAAAATTTCAAATTAGAGATGAATCAATTGAGAATTAGAGTTATTAGGTACTGTGAGTAAAGATGCAAATCATCATTTTGGAATGACACAATAGGCTGGCTGTGTGGTCCAGGCCTTTGGCTTCTAATTGTGAGTGCCTTTCATGGCCACTCTGCTTTTTATCCACTCTAGTCAAGTCCCACTCTAATACTCTCTTGAGTGTTCATTGGCAGGAGCATCTCTCCATAAGTATTCATTAGTATCCCATCATGTGATAAACCTTATGGATTTCAATATAGGAAAAATATCAGTCCTGGCCTTAAGAAGGTTAGTCCTAGTATAGCAATAAAATGACTCCTAATGGCATATTTCTATAACCATTGATCAGATCATTGCTCGGCCTTCACCAGAGAAGCTTACTGAAATAGATGGGCATTGACACAGAGACCCACAACTGGACAATACAGAGAGGGAGAGGCTTTGGAGCACTCGGTCCTAAATGGAATGTCTTCATCAAATCCCATCCCCCAAGACCCCGAGATCTATGTAGAAGAGGAGGCAGAAAGACTATGAGAGCCAGAGGTAGTGGATGACTCCAGAGAAACTGTCTTCCAGACACAACAGGACTGATGCACTTATGAAGTCCCAGAGACTGTGAACCCACGCAGAAGAGCTGCACAGGTTCAAACAGGCTAAAACCCCAGCACTGAGAAAGGATGAGGACACAAAGTCCACTCTAACTACAAGTCTATTTGGAATAGATACCTTGTGGGAAAGGTAAAACCAGTTTCCTCCACTGTAGTGTCACTTGGCCTATCAACCGCACTCCAGGGTAGGCCCTATGCCCAGGAGTAGTCGGCAAGCACAAAAGAGACTTCATGGTTGGGGGGAGGCGCGCGTGTTTGTGTGTGTGTGTGTGTGTGTGTGTGTGTGTGTGTGTGTGTGTGTGTGTGTGTGTTTTGTTTGGTTATTATTTTTGTCCTACTGGTTTTGTCTTATTTTTAGTAGACTTTTCTTTTTTCAATTTTTTTATTTTGAGAAAAGAGAGAGAGAGAGAGAGAGAGAGAGAGAGAGAGAGAGAGAGAGAGAGAGGAGAGGAGTTAGGTGAGTAGGGGGAATCTGGGAGAAGTTGGGGGAAGTGAAAGAACATGACCAGAATATATTGTCTGAAAACAAAGGAAACAAAAATGGAGGAAGATAGTAAAATATACAAATAGAAAAATGTGATTCCAAAAATACATTGTCTGAAAAAGAATTAAGCAAAAAAAAATTTTAAAGAGGTTTAGTTCTAGAATTCTGTTCCCTTTTAACAAAGCCTTCACCTGGGTGCTTCCTGAACTCTGACTAATGCAATTTCATTATCAACACCTTTTACTGTATGAAGTCCTACTCTACAGTGACAGGAGTATAGAGCATGGACGACATCTTCAGTAATCTCAGACAGTTCTTCCAACAGCAGTTCTGACTCCAGCGAAGTAACTTAGGAAAGCTTCACGACCTTCTCCATTATACACTTCAAGATGAAAAGCACCTCAACTGGATAGACACCCAGTTCAATTTTTTGTTTTGCTTCTTAATAGCTTTTCCAGCCAGTCAACCACCGCCACACCAATTCCTTCACTGCTGAAGATGAGCAACTACTGTATAGAAATTCATTCTTTTCCAGTAGTGGGTCTAGAGTGTATGTTTATATACACACAGAACCTAAGTCTCTCGAAGATTACAGTTAGATAGACTGTAATATGCTAGATAGACAGCTGTGAGCAGATGAGCCTTGGCATGGTAGAGCAGAAGACAGCTCTACTGATCGAAATGTTTTGATATTAAATTGTTCTAATTACATTGTAATCAAACACTATCTAGGTCTGGTTTATTTTCCACCCCTTGTCACGGTGTCCTAATGATGAACAGCTCTAAACCTTGATGTGAATCAAATGATAGATGCAACAGCTTCATTTCCATCAAAAATACAGTGATGTAAAGGAATCAGAATCATGTTGCCTGGAAATGAAACTTGAACACACACACACACACACACACACACACACACACACACACACACACACGGTTCACGACTTTCAATGCCCCCCATAAAGTTCACTGCATTTTTATTAATTATCCTTCGATTCTTAACTTTCTCCATAAATGATCACAGGGACCCTTCCAGGTCCTCCTCCCAAATGGTGATTTTCCACATCATTAGGTTCTTAACAGAGGCAGAAATCAATGGCTGTATGCACAGAGCCTCTGAACCATCAGGGCTAATCAGAGAGGTGGGGAAAGTAACTATGCCTGAAGCGGTTCAACTGGCACTTCAGTGTCGAATCTGAACAGAAACTGATCATGGTCTGTTTGGGGACAGGGGACTCGGAATGCAGGCTGTACAGTATCTGCACTTGCTTATGCGTCAACAGCAATGCCACCTGTCCACAGCTCATCATCCAGTGGAGGATGGCAAGAGCCACAGCACCTGCCCTGAGGGATAGCAGAGTTTTGGAAATAATTCCCTGTTCAGCAACAAGAAAGAATCTACATCTCCAGACTTATAGGTGTTTAGGTACACCCTGCCATGGGGGAGGAGCAACTTACCGGTGCTCCTGGAGCTCCAGGTAGGCCTTGGTGACCTCTTGGTCCAGGGGCTCCCTGAAAATACAAGCAAACAGACATCAGTCACCACTCTCCTCTCTACATGATCAAGACCACCACCACCCATGGCCTTTCATTGACAAGCACTTCTCCCCAAGCTCCCAGAAGGCATCAAAGGCATGGGTGCAGGCATTTGATTTCTAGCTGAAAATCAACTGGACACATACCTGAAAGAATTCTTGAGCCCAACCCCATAGTTGTGGCCTCTCTTCTGCTAATGCTTAAATCCCCATGGGAAAGACCCATTTTCCATACCTGCTCTCCCTTCAGGCCCTCTTTCTGCACCTGAGAGACAAACAGGAATTAGCAAAAGTGTCATCATCCCCTCAACAGTAATCAGGCACTCTCAGTTCCACCCCAGCTATCCACTCCACATGCCACAACGTGGTGGCCTATGGTTCTTCTCAAATCTGATTCAATGTTTGGTGTTGAATGCTCTTGTGATTAAAGGTTTTAACGGCACACATTAAGCGTACATAATAGTGGGGTTCATTACGGCCTTTCAGTGCACGTATACAGTGTTTTCTGATTGCATTCCTCCCTCAGCAACCACTATTGCCGATAGACCCTTATCCAAGTTCTCTCATCACCAGATGAATTCTGCTTTATGCATAGAAGTCAATACTCTTCCAGTAACCCAATTCCATGAGCTTATGAATACATGGGTCTCACTCTCAGTAACTCACCACAGAGCCTGGCACGCCAGGGGGTCCTGGAGGCCCCACATCTCCCTGCAGAGGGACAGACATTAGATCAAGTTATTGCTGCACACTCTTCTACTGCCCTTTCTCAGGTCCTGGCTTATCCCAAACACCAAGAGGACCTTCCTTGTCTTCCATCACAAATATGACCATCATGCCTGAACTCCCCCCTACCTCAGAGTATTCTAGAAGCTTCTGCATCTGATGCTCATCTTACTCTCAAGCTCAGAGGCCACTGGAGGGCACAGGTCTTTTTCTTTTTCTCTTTGTGTCCATTTAGACCAGTGTCTCACTGGTTGTTGTGTGAGATTTATCACATCTACATACTGTTTCATTGAACCACCATTGGAGGGATACCAGATGTAGCAGGCTGTGTTAGATACAGAAACCACAGGTATTTCTACCTCTGCAGTGGCCCTTATGCTAAATTCATGGTTTGGCACATGGTCAGCACCTATCAAACATCTACCAAAAAAGCACTAAGAAAACCCTGTGTGGATTCCCATTCATCATCATTGCCGTGATACAGTCATGTCCCATGTCTTCTGCTCCCTCATGTGTGGGTCACCTGGGCTCTGTTGGCTCTGGTTCTATCAGGTCCTCCAGGGCATGAACGACACCATAGCTCCACATGAGACATGTCTGTTAACTGTGGCAATACAAAACTCTTGATTCCGTGACTCCCATATCCAAAAGCTAAGGCCAAGACACTGCATTTTAGCTAACACCCCTGGCTGGAACACTTTTCTCTCACCTACAGCCCTGCTCAAGCAGTCCAAAGCATTACTGAATAAGTGAGTGAATGAATGAATGAGACGCTGAACAGGGATGAGAGCCTACTAAATCTCAAGACAATGTAGGAATGATTAGTGACCAGGCATGCTTGCCATTGTCTACTGCATTTACGGGTATGTTACACCGACAAAGCACATCCCCTATCTGCTCTCCCTTCAGGATTTCCCCTCGAGCCCAAAACCAACACAGGTACTTCTTGCCTGCCCCCACCCAACTGTATTCTATCCCTGCCTGAAACATGAAGAAAAAAAAAACAGCATTTTTTTGTGAACATCACCAAGTGAACTTCTAAAATCCTGAATTGCTCTTTGATCTGTTTTGCATATATATATATATATATATATATATATATATATATATATATATATATATATACACACACACATACATACATGTGTGGATGTGTTTGTGTGTTTCCATCTGTATCTCTCTCTCTACTGTATTTATTGAGGCAGGATCCCTAGCTGAACCCAGAGTTCATCAATAATTTGGTTAGCATACCTGGCTGGTTTGTCCTGGGGACCCCCTATCTCAGACTCCCTATCGAGTGTTAGGATTACCAACAGAGCACCACACCAGCCTATTTTTTGTTTTAAATGGGGCTGCAGAGTTTTATCCACTCAAGTCATCTTTGCAGCCCCTCAACTGCTCTTTCCTATGCCAAAAGGCTACATAAATGCCACAGGAAACCTGCAACTTTATAAGCAAACTTAAAAAATAAAGTTTATAAAATCTGAAAGTACTTGAGTGACAGATTTCCTTACTGTGCATTCATTTTGGTCTCTCATTGTAATAACTGAGTTCCGCCGAACAGGCATCCTTATTTTCCCTGGGTTACCACTGCATGAAAACACACACACACACACACACACACACACACACACACTTACATACCTGCACATGGCCACACTCTGCATACTAAAGCATTCTATAACCTTCCCAGGCACCTTCATAACAAGTAATCATGAACCTACATGTCCCATGCACTCAGGCTCTAGCTCATATAGTTTCTCTGCATTTCTTCTTTGGATATTCAACTTCTCCAAGCTGCTTCTATTCACTCCACACTTCCACAGGTTGTATTAATATTTTGGTAACATAAAATTGGTCATAGCTTGACTTAGTTAGCATTTCCATTCCTGAGATGAAAGACCATGACCAAAAGCAGCTGGAGGAGGAAATGATTTATTCCACTTACTCTTCACATCACAGTCCATTATCAAAAGGAAATCAAGGCAGGAACCTGGAGTTAGGAACTGATGCAGAGGCCATTAAGGAGTGCTTCTTACCTGCTCATTCCTCATGGCTTCCTCGGCCTTTTTTCTTACAGTACTCAGGACCACCACCCTAGAGGTTGGTACTACCCATAGTGACCTGGGCCCTCATATCCATCATCAAATAAGAAAACGCACCATAGGTTTGCCCATAGGCCAATCTGATGGTACATTTTCTCAACTGAGCTTCCCTCTTCATAAATGACCCTAGCTTGTGTCAGGTTGACATGAAACTACAGTACAGCACACAGCAATCCTGTAATTTTCTGCAGATGCCCTATATACATTTGGACAGGCAAAGTTATAAATGGCTGAATAATGAATCTCTGGGGCTCATAGTGACAAGACATGGCTCATTATTCATATCACTAAACAAAAGCAAGTGCCAATAATAGTCATGAAATAAATCAATACACGTTTTAATCAGTTGCAGATCATGATGAGATAAAAATCTCAGTATATTCAATTTTCATTGAGTAAATTAGTATCTTGGTATTTATCCATCACTACTTTGTAAACATAACCAATAGTTATTGGGCAATTTCTATCAGCCATGCCATTCTCCAAGGTCCTAATATAGATGAAGTCTTTCTCTGGGTTAATGTTTTTGCTATCTTTGAGATGAAGAAACTAAAGCATAGAAACGTCAATTGTTCAAGGTCAAAAATTTAATACCTAATAGATTCAAATCTTTTCTAGCATAATATTTTTCAGCTATAAGGAATAATCAATTTTTGTACTGATTGATTTAGCTACTGGGGTAACTAACCTCCAGGATGACCCCCACATTTCAGTATTTATGCACAGAGCAGCATGGTGTCCCATAAGTGCCCAATAGCAAGAGTAAAAGGATGCCATATGACCTTCACATTGAGATTCTAAGAAGGGCTGTGGATTCTACGGGTAATTTGTCACTTCCCTTTACTCAGGCCATGTACTCTAAAAAACAATATACACTATGAACAGCACTGTGAAGAAGCTATGTAGCCCAAAAGCACTGAGGACCTGGGCCCACCAATGACCACATAAATGACTATGGGAGACAGTTCTACAGCCACAGGGGACTCTTGACATAACCACAATCCACTTCAAGAGAGACCCTGAGCTGGAACAACCCAGTCATATGTCTCTAGATTACTGCTCTGAAATCCCATGAGACCTCGAATGATTGCTGTTAAGCTACTGGGGTCTTGGATAATTTGTTACATAGCAATGGATAACAGATATACTGGAGGGAATCTAGTACAGTTTTCAAAACAACACAACATAGATGCTCTCACATATATAACAATGCACCATTGGATGGTCATGTGAATAAATTTAAAAGCAGATTTAATGAAACAGTAAGGATTGTAGGAGCCAAAGGGGTCAGGGATATCACAAGAACACGGCCCACAGAATCAACTAACCAGGGCTCACAGAGACTATAACCAGGGAGCCTGCATGAGTCTGAGCTAGGTCCTCTGCACACATGTCTGTGTAGCCTGGTGTTCTTGTGTGACTCCTAACAGTAGGAATGGGGGTTGTCTCTGACTTTTTTGCCTGTTTATGGGACCCTTTTTCCTCCTACTGGGTTGCGTGGTCCAGCCTTGATATGAGGTTATGTGCCTAGTCTTACTGTAACTTGCTATGTAATGTTTGGTTGATATCCCTGGGAGACCTGCCCTTTCTGAAGGGAAACGGAAGAGGAGTGAGTCTGGAGGAGGGAGGAGGTTAGGGGGAGGGACTGGGAGGAGTGGAAGGAGGGGAAACTATGGTCCAGATATATGAGAGAAGAATAAATAAATAAATAGACTTAATAAAATCTATCGTGGAATCTTGGGCAAGATAATACTTTTGGTCTCTGTCTCTTATCTGTAAAAAAAGGGACTTCAGAAGACTGTCCCTCTGGTTCCTATGGCTTTCTCAATGATTGTGAGACAGTAAAGGTCTATACAGTCCTCTATTTTCACTCTCATAATGAGATGAGAGGCACCAGACCATTTGAGCCCAACTGATTTATAATTATGCCAATGAATGCCCCAAGTAATGTGATGATCTGTGAAACTGACCTTCCTTCTTTGCATTTGCCATAAGAAGCGGTAATTCAGCATTTCCCCAAATACAGGAAGATAAACTAAATCTTCAAATGCAACAAAAATGCTCAGAATACAGACAACAGAGAGACACAAGCATGTGCAGAAGCACAGGCATGCACACACACACACACACACACACACACACACACACACACACACACATACACACAAAACAGGTTTGTGTAACAAGCATCATTAGGTCTTATGGACTTGAACAAGTAACTTATTTTAAGATTTTACATCCCCGCAGGCTGCAGGAGTGTATTAAAATCCTAACACTGGAATAACACAGCAACGCAAATCTCAGTTGTAAAATCACCCAGCAGGGGACAAAGGTTAACTCAGCTGGGAATGATGTCCAGGTTGAGCAAGAGAGAAACAACATTCTCCAGCCCTGGCCCTCAGAGGCTACTTTCTCTTGACTGACTCATTGATTTGCAATGCACACTGCATACCCCATGGGCTTCTGCCCAGCATTCAAAGAAATCCCTTCCCATACTTTAACTGTCTTAAGGGAACTAGGCTGTCCCAAGATGGTCACCATCTGCCTCCTGCTAGAGTCACACTGAAAAGCAGAGATAAAAGGTTGTTCTAATCCCATGGTGTCACTACACTGCATCCTGCCCACCCCCCAGCCTTTCCACCCACCTCTGTCTGGGCCTGTCTCATTTCTTTTAAGTTCCTCTAGAATTCAGTAAGAACAGCCTCCATGATCCTCCCATAGGAGTCTATCTTACCATCCTTCTGCTGTGAAACCAGACCTAACACCCACTCCCTTCACTTTTGCTTTGTTTTTTTGTTTTTCCAGACAGGGTTTCTCTGTGTAGTTTTTGGTGCCTGTCCTGGAACTCACTCTGTAGCCCAGGCTGGCCTCGAACTCACAGAGAGCCACCTGGCTGTGCCTCTGGAGTGTTGGGATTAAAGGCGTGCTCCACTTTTGCCGGGACACTTTTGCTTTCTTTTTTTATCTATCCTCTTTGCTCTCATCTTCATACTCAAGTCTCATCCTGGAAAGAATCCTACTTGCAGTCCTTTGGGTTGAGATGCTAAGTTTTAAGCACCACATTTATTAAGCTAAGCCCTTCCTGAGGGTACTCTAACACAGAGGACCAGTGTGAGGGGATATGGCTGCTAGCATGATTATTAGAAGCCCGTTTCCAGGGATGACAGAAAACATTTGTAAGATCTTAGGAAGACAGAAATGCAGGAAGCGTAGGAAATACAAAAGAGTTTTTAGGATTTTTTTTTTTAACGTATTCACAGCATCCCTTAGCTCAAGCAGCATTTTAAGTAGTAAAAGATTTTAATATATCTAGAGATCGTGTAATGGTTTTAGTTGGGATTTATTTTTAATGAGTATTTATTCTTAAGGCAGGAAAATAATTCAAATGCAATAGGCAGAACTGACTTGGGAGTTTCTGAAGCCCAGTGAGCCTCCTCTGTGTGCCCCTCCCCCAGTTCTGGCTTGCTTACCTTCTCTCCCTGGGGTCCTGCCACACCAGGAGGCCCTGGTCTTCCCTGGAGGAAAGAAAGCAAAGGTGGATTATGGCTGGGCCTTGGGGAAGCACAGAGATGAGTGGAGAAGGGGATGTTCAGGAGAGTGCAGCATGAATGGGGTCAGGGGGTAGGATGGGGTGGAATGAGGGGTGGAGGGTGGGGGGTGGTAATCCTTAGGAGCCCAGTTTCCCCAACTCCAGACTTCTAGGCTTCTTTCCCTGCTGGGAAGTTCTTCCTCTGGAAATCTTATTCCTGCATCACTGTGTTGCCATTTTTGGAATCATGCTGGTATTGCAACTGGACACCATAGTCTGAGAAATAAGCACAAGGCCACCTTTTGCCTAAAGACGAGAGTGCCAGAGAGAGGACCTCACAAAAGGTAAAAGCACAAATCACCCAGATCTGCCTTGGGCCAGAGGGCAGAGTCTGATGGAGCCCCTTGGAAATGCTTAGAGGTCTTGGGCCTGGATGGTCTTGAAATCAGAAAAGAGCAAGAGTCTGCTGAGACTCAGGCCAAGATTAGGAAACTGCCATGGGAAACTAAGACCCAGAGAGGTAGCCTATGAGATGCCAAAGGCACAGGGCTACTGTTCTTCAGGTCCTCCTTCGTCCTTCTGACAGAAGCCTGCAGGAAAGAGTGAGCATGAATACCTGCTACAAGGGAGCAGAGGAGAGATCAGGACCTGCCCTTTAGGCTTGTGTGTTATGCTCCTTGGGAAGTGAAAGGACTTGCAGGAGAGCTGGACAAGCCACAGCCACCCAGCGGGAGTGGAATGCAAGAGGAAATTATTGTAATCCATGGGAATGAGGCCCTCTCTGCCCAACACTCTCACTTCCTCCTGTTCTCAGTGGAAGTCCAACTAAGCCACTAGTCTCCAGTTTCCAGTTTCTCCTTCCAGAGCCTAAGTCACAGATGCACTTTCTCATGAACGATTCTCATGTGTCTATGGTGGCACAGTCCACATTTCTTCATGGATTTCACCATTCCATCTCCTTTATCCATATTAATACATCCTACTGTGCACAGCCCCATCTCCTTCATCTGCACCAATACATCCCGCCGCACTCAACTCATTCTTCTGGTTGAGCATTTGGGCTGCTTCTAATTGTTTCCTGTAGAGATATGCTGCAGGCACCACCCCTGTATGCTCACCCCCTGAGCATGCGCATTACCTGTGGGCTTTACACTATGACAATATAGCCTATTACCCAAGGTATAATGGATAAAGTAGTGTGTTTGCTGGAACCCCTGTAGTGTTGGGGCTTGCTGAATCAATACAGTCGAGGTCTGGACCTTGCCCTACCCCCCTCTGAGCAGGAAAGAAGCTGAGGTTGGTGCCAAGGTGCACTGGATCCTGAGGCAAAGAACATGGCCTGTCAGCCCCAGCACCCACCACCTACCTGCTCTCCTGTCTCTCCAGGCTTCCCAGGGAATCCATCCAGGCCTCGCTCCCCCTGGTAAAGAAGGAAAATGAAGAAACGAAGAATGAATGAATAGCTACAAGGAAACAGCTGGCTAGACACCCTATGGTCACTGTCACAGAAAGGAAGGGCAGCCTAGACCTAAGTGTCCAAACATGCCCAATTATCCTCTTCATCAGGCTCTTCCACACACAGACCTAAGCACATCACACAGGACAGCTCTCGAGTAGAAGTTATTGGGGTCAAAGAGCAGAGATGAAACACGAGAGAAACTATAGATCTCTGTTTCCCTGTGTGGCCCAGGGGTATCATAGTCTCCTCATCACGTGAATCTTTATGTGAGTAAAAGAAATAGATATGTGGTATTTGTAACATAGTTAGTAAAATGGCAGGCACACTGTGTGTATTATCCACTCATCCAGCAAATATGAATACTCACGAGGCTCCTTGCCCTTGGAATGGACCTAAGAACTAACCACTAGCTAAGAACATGCCAGCATCCACCCCATCTATCTAATACCCATCCCGTCTGCTCACATTCGTGCGCAGTTGGTTTGAACCTTCTATTCAATGTAGTACCTTGGACAAGCATCCTTTCTGTACTTCCTGGGAATAATAATTCCTCCCTCAAGACACCAATGAATCAGTGAGATGTATCAACCTTCTCTCTGCCACATGCTAGCTTGCTTTAGCTGAAGTCAATGGAAACCAGTGTGCTCCCTATGAGTGAGCTGATGTCTAGTGTCCTGAGCCGGAGTCCTCATCCAGAAGAGCTGCAGTGGCTCAGGTGAGGGAGAAAGGCAAACAGTCTGCTGTGGTCACTCATGCTAATATTAGGATATTCTTGGGGTGCCTCAGTTGGCATGGCCTCTTTCTTTCTCATGGCTCAGCTCCAATTCACTTCCTTGATATCTTGAGCTAATTTGATGCCCTATTCTGCTCCAGGATGGACTCAATTTTCTCTGCTTCATCTCCCCTAATTCAAATTGCATTTATTATCCTATCTACAGGAAGACATAAGGCCTGGCCATCCTCTACAATATTGTGTCCCCTAGGCCCAGCCTAGAACCCCATGGTACAGCTCTAGGTAACATTAACTGAGTTGCAGAAACACATGAAAGTTATTCTGGACTCTTCTGTTTCCCTGGGGCTCTATTTTCAGAATTGTTCTCCATTTCTTTCATTTTTTTTTTTTTTTTGGTTTCGTTTTCTTTTGTTGTGTTTTGGTGCCTCCTTCCAGAAGCTGGTTTTGGACATGTGAGTGAAGAGTCGTGTCTGTCACTGACTTGTCTGAGGAGCTCAACTGTGTTGGCTACAGCCTACCTACCTCTGTGAATGCAGGGCAGGTGGGGCTTCCTCTAGGAGAAAGCTGCCCTGCTCCTATTCCCTCTGAGGACCACTGGCTAACTGAGGAATGCTCCTCTCTGGGGGTGGGGGTGGGGCAAGCACTGATGCTTCTCCTGCCCATGTGAAGTAGGAGATATGGCAGAGCTGCCCAACAGAGCTGCCCAAGTGCTACATCCCAGTTAATCACGCACAGCTATCCTAGCACCCTCCTCCCGGAACCTACTGGCTTGAACTTGGGGGTTGTTCCAGCAGCTAGCTCTCTTACCATGCAAGTTGTAATTTCCTTTCATCTGCACCGTACAAATGTAACCACGATGGGTGTTTTCTACTTTCTAGAAATGACTTAGTATGTCTTGAACATTGATTTCTACTTTACAGTACTATATGGTAATTCTTTCAGAAAGCCTCCTAATCACAGGAGGTTTGGGCCATGGAGAAAAGTGATGTCTGCATATTCTCTCTCTGCCCAAGGGTTCTACACCTGTTATTATGCATTACCTCCTTCCTATCCCCTGTGATGTTGGACAGCTTGAGCATAGGTGAATGAGAAAACCAAGGCTCAGAGTTAAGAAGCTATATGATCAAACCAATTGTGTAAATGCAAGTGAAAACAATCCTCAGGCATCTTGACCCAAAATCCTCAGCCTATTTCCACTATCCCAAGGCCTGGGTAGGGTCTTCAGCACAACATGCCAGGCTCCCTTTGGCTGCCTATGCTCAGTGAGTTACAAGTCTTAGTGTCTATGGTGCCTCACTCCTCTTCTCTAGCTAGGGTTATGCCTGTATCCAAAGCCACTGAGATGGAAACATCAAAAATAGCAGAAACTCCTGATTTCCAGTGCAGAATGCTCTCCCTGCTAAATGTCACCTGGTACTTGGGCCCTGCCCAGAGTTCAGAGCAAAGGTGGGCCTGATAGCCAGACACAAATCTATAAGTTCTGACTCAAAGCAGAAGGCTCTGCCTATGCCCTGGTCCTCCATTTATGTCTTCACATCCAAAGCCCAAATTGAGTCAAGTCCAGAGCCCAGAGTTCTCCCAGATGTAGCTCAAACAGGGACAGATCAAAGATGAGGCAGACCTGGCTGGACACCTGGACCTTGTCAGCTCAGTCGTCTGCATCATGTCTCAACAGCAGATGCACCAGGCAGCAAGCAGGGATGGACACAAACAGAGGATCAGGGATGAGAGCACAGATGAGGGGAGCAGGGAGGGGGCTGACAGACGGGAGATAAGAGAGCTAGGCAGTGAGGCAGAGAGCAGGTCAAAGACAAGAAAGAAATGGGGAGATACAGAGGCAGCAGGCAATGGTAAGAGAGCTCAGGAGGGAGTCACAGAGAGAAAGAGACAGAGGAAGATGGGGCCAAGGAGGTGGAAACAGACAGAACATACACAGGTAAGAAATAGGGTGAGAGAAATGCAGGCAAAGAGACAGATGGACAGGGGAGAGAGAAACAAAGTGTGTGTGGGGGGGGGGGGGTGCGGGCATGAACAGAACAGAGAGGCTGAGACAGAAATCCAGGCTAAATACAGGAAAGAGAAGATGGGAGGGGAGGAGAGTGGAGAAGAGAGGAAGTCAGGGAGGATGGAAGGAGGATGGGAGGGAGTAAGGAGAGGGGGGACAAGAAAGACAGACAGACCAGACATGTTTGGTGAAATGGAAGGTACAAAAATAAGACACTAAAAACAGTAGCCTTCGGGCTGGAAAGTTAGCTCAGCAGTTAAGAACACTAGCTACTCTTGCAGCGGGCCCAAGCTTGCTTCCCAGGAGCTACATGGCCGCTCACAACTGCTTGTAACTCTAGTTCCAAAGAATTTGAACCCTTTTCTGGATTCTAAGGGAGCTGGACATGTACATGGCACACTACATACCTACAAGCAGGCACTCCTAAGATAAAAATAAATCTTTTAAAATATCCCTAGCCTTCCCACAGCAAAGACAAAGAGGAATTATGGGACATCGACCAGCATATTTTATGTGGCTCTATGACATGAACTAGGTACCTATGAGAAAATCTGTAGGATTGTGTCAGCATCTAGGCTGTGGAGACCCCAGGAAGGGGAGATTGGAAACTAAGTTTCACTACATTCCAAGTGGACTAAAAGAAAACCAAATTACTTCATGAAAACATCTCATGCAGGACTGAAGAAACACATGCTGTAGGAAGAGAGAATGGGGTGCAGTCTGCTAGGGTGTCAAACCCCACCTGAGGGAAGGGGGCAAGTTCCAGCTCTAAGAAGACTTGGATCTTGTCCAAATCTTAAGACACTGAAGCATGGGCTGGGAAAGAGGGCTCTGAGAGGGAGGGGGCGGGATTTGCAGCCCTTGGCTCCCAGAGGAACGCTGAACATACCCAGCATTACACAGATCGAAGGAGCAAATGAGAACTAAGAAATTATATACAGCTCCACGTAAGATATGAGTCCCTGGTACCACTAGGACTTTTTAGCACCAAGCTTCTGCACCATTGGTGCATTTTGTTTTCATGGAATAAAATGAGCTAGCACATGCCCGCCTGCCACACACATATGCACACATGAACACACATACATGTGCATGCACACACACACACACACACACACACACACACACACACACACATGTGAAAAGGCCCCAGCATTCTCTCTCTCTCTACAGCATTCTCTCTGTGTCCTAGTAGCTCAAGGTATCTGGGATACCTTTCCCTCCAGAGATGAGCTGTTCCATTTGTAGGTCCAGCTGCCAGAGCTGTCCTAGCAGCTCAAGGTGTCACCTGACTCCCCAAACAGTCAGGACACTTTTCCCCTGGAGTTTCAACACTCACCTACAGAAGTGGTATTAATCAGCCAGTATGTACTTTAAATACCTTTTCTCCTGGAGCTCCCCTTTGACCTCGTTCTCCTTGGAGACCCTGGGGAGAGAAAAAGCAATGACACCTCACAATGTGACCTCCCTGTGCTCACTCACTCTCTGGAGGCCTCAGGAAAAACTTCATTGCACACAGGTCCATAGCATGGTGGAGAAGATCCTGTCTCACTGTGTCATCCAACTACAATCACCAGGAAGCCTCAGTTCCCCCCTTAACCTCTACCTTGAACCCAGTCACTTCCAGGTGTGCTGCTGGGATTGTCTCCCTGGCCCGGGCTATAGGTCCTCAAAGCTACATACAGGAACACATCTCAGCTCCCCTGGATCAAGGAAAGACCCCTGCATCAGCCCCACAGCCACCTGGAGACTACTGTTCTGTTACCATCACCAATGCCAGGTAGGAGCTCCAACATGGACTCAGAAGCTCTAGTTCCCTTTATCAGCCTCTGCTCTACCTACCCCAGAGAAAAAGCAGAGACCTGTGTCCACCTACCTTCCTCTAGAGCAGTACCTAGACCCTGTGCTATGAACCCGCACTCCCCTGTGGTCCCTCCCTCTCCTCTTCTTTCGTGGAGGAGATCCTCATAGTATGCAGAAAAACTGTGAAGCATAGAAGATACTTCCCAGACTGATACTGACCCCAGGGATAACATATAACATCTTTGATCTACAGAAGAGCATAAGGACCAAAGCCTTGAGATGCTCATTTAAGGAAAAGAGATCTGCAGACCACCCTGTTCCAAAGGGTGAGAGGACACAATAGCATCCTAGTTGCATCTAACTACTGTGGCCATGCATACTGACACCAGAGGGTCTTGAATATCCACAAGGCAATGCAGCTGTTGTGTTTAATAATATTTATATAGTTTCTTTAATTTGTAGATAATCTCAAATTCCTTTTACTGAGGCTCAAAAATAATGGTTTAATGACCAAGAAGAAGCCATTGTGCTCATTATATGCCATAACTGAATGTTGTTCATCTCTTTAAACAAAGGACACTCTGATCCCTGTCCAGCATCTAGCCCTAGTGTGGGAGCTGGGGATTCTCTAGACTCTACCTTCCTTCCAGGAGGAGATGACTACATGTGAGTAAAAATGGCTTCCACAAGTGTCACACACTCCAAGGCTCTGCCCTGCTTCATTAAGGAAAGGGACCCCAGGAATGTACATTTAAACTTGTTACTCTGGTGACTCATGAGTTTCACAGTATTTAAGAGTTTCTACTCTAAGAGAAACTAAGTTTTCCTTAACATCCAACCAGCAAGTGATAATGGTATAGACTGAGGAGAAAGGCAGGCTGGAGAGCCAGGCCATGACACCTGCAGAGAGGAACAGAGCCAGCTCCCAGACAAGTGTCTTTACTTACTGGAGTTCCAACTTGCCCTGCAGGTCCTGGCAGTCCAGGAGGTCCCTGAGGCCCCTGCAGAAGAGAGTCCACAAGGAAAGATGGGATGAAAAAAAAAAAAAAAGACAAACACTTCTCAGCCAATGTTCTTTTTAGAAGGACGCACTGCTTCTTATGTTAGTGTGCGACCCACACTGCCTGTACAGGGGGTCTCCAGTAGATACTCCTTGATTTCTGCCTCATCATCCTTGGCTGTTCCTCCCACCTGATGCCTGGTGAAGGCCCAGTCACAGGAAGGCATGCTGAACTTCAAGGAAAAGCTAATAACATGGCCTCTGAGTCATTAGCAGCCCACAGGTAACAGTCCCTTTTCCACTTGCCCCAAGTCCCCCAGCCTTCTCATGGTCTGACCCAGACAGGTTGGTGGCTCCTGAACCTGTGAAGCTGACGGCTGTGGCTGAAGTTTTCAAGTAGCCACATGGTTTGTGCAGCCTGGGCAAGTGCTGTCAAAGGGTCTACCAGACTTCTGAGCACAGCCTGGCTTAAGCAGAAACGTCTACAGTCTGAGGACAACACATTTGTACATATCTATGAGAAATCCACTAGAATAAAAATAAATGGGCATTTCTTCTGTCAAAGCTATTCCAACTTTTATAAACTACTCTACAGAAACAAAAATGTGGTACATGCCCCCCCACACACACACAGACACACACACAGACACACACACCTACATGCTTAGTGCTTCACTGATTTTAGTTGAAAACGAATGAAAATAAGAAAGGATGCCCAAGGCCATGAGTATGTAAAAGTTATATACATTACAATGGCATCCAAACCACTGGCTACAAGGCACCAATTGAAGAGGACTAGCAAGCTCCATTTGGATTGGTGTGGAATGATCCCTCAAGTCTCTACTGCTATAGAGCATAATAAATTTTTCAATTGTATGACACATTTTTGTAAGAATTCAGGAGGAATTATACTTGTGTAGACAGACACCCAACCGTATGAAGTTGCATGAGAAAGAAGCAGAGAAACCCACCCAAGCATCTCATGAATATCTAAAGCAACTGGTTTGCACCCCTGAGAACTGTCTGTACCCTGAGGACATAAGCAGCTCTCAGCAATACTTACCCGCATGCCCACCTCTCCAGGCAGCCCTGGCTCTCCCAGCTCTCCTGGTTCCCCCTGTACAAAATCATCACATGGTCACAATCAACACAATGATGCAGGCAGGCCCAGGCATCCCAAAGTGGCTGCAAGATGCCTGGGGTGTCCATTCCCCATAGCCCAGAACTCACAGTGATGAAGAGCTCAAATGGTAAAATCCCAGAACTTACTCTCATGCCTTTATTGCCATCTCTTCCAGGTGGTCCAGGTGGGCCCATGGATCCCTAAAAGGAGAGAAAGAGAACACCAAATGGTACAGGAAAAAGACAGCAAAGGGATAGTGAGAAAGCATCAAGCAGGAGGAGGAGGCTGGACCAAGAAAACCATGAGTGTTCCTGTAGCCTCAAATATGCTCTGTTTACCACAGTTCTCCATGCCGTCTTTGCCTATAGAACCTTTTCATGGGCATACGAAGAGACAGCAGTGACCCAGAGCACAGAGGGAGGTGGGCAACAGCCCCTGGGAACCTCGAGAAGAAACCTGAGTCACATACAGAATACACAAAGGTGTTTGCTGGTGAATGGTGGCGATGCCCAGGCCACTGTAGCCTCCTTCTCTTTCACCATGGGCTCAGAAGAGTTTGAGGGTCAATCACACGTGTGGAACGAAAAGAGGAAGCTAAGGCAGTATTTGATCAGTAACTCTTATATCTATCCAAGATTTGGGGAAAGAAGAGAGATTTTATTGATTTCCTGGTAAGGCACATGTCTAACTGGGGAAGTTCCCCAAGAGGAAGGATTGCTCTAAGTGAACAATATTTCTGTGGTCAGTCATTTGCTAGGACACTGGGGCCTCCATGGAGTCCTTTTGGATCAGACTGTCATAATCATCTTTCCTGGGGAAGTGCCACCATGGTAAGGTCTCCTTGGTTTCCATTTACCCATCAGCAAACTGGGGAGAAAACACCTTGTTTGGCTCTCCAGGGATAGGAAGAGCTCATCACTTCAGGTAGAGGTGAGTCCTGAAGAGACTAAGCATTGACTGAATGCAAATACTTACTGGCATAATTACGTCTGTCAGGGAAGAGTCAACAGTGATAATAAAGCCATAACAATTATTTTTTGAGCCATAACAATTATGATTAAAGAAACAGCGAATATACTACAACCCTGGCTTCATTGTTATTGTATGTTTACCATGAGCCTAGCACTAGGTGCTCTGCAGTCATCTCTAAATGTAACTCATCCCCACAATCACCATTTATCCACATTTCACTTAGCTCAGATGTGGGAGGCCATCTGGGAGACCGGCTCCCACATTTTATCCCAGAGTACTCTTGAGGAGTGAGGGATAAGAGATTTAGATAGAAGGATAGAGGGGAGAGAAACAGACAGAAACACAGGACAGCCTCGGGAGGGCCTGGATCCTTATCCACTGACCCCTCCTGTCTCTTCTAAAGGGAATTTGTAGGAATGCCAAGGGGTGGAGCAAAGACCCCCCTCTAGCTTAGCCAAGTGCAGACTCTTCCAATCACCTAGTAACCATGCACATAGCCAACCAATCCTCTAGTCAGCTCTGCTGGGTAAAGCAAGCTCAGATCTCACTAGGAAACCTTTGTGGGTCTCCACACTCATAAAATGAAAGCACAGGAAGGTGAACTGCTTTGCCTAAAGCCACAACGTTTACTGTAGAAAGCTTGACTGGGGACCCCAGATAATGCCTTTTCACCTCTGCCATAGCTTCTGGACACACATCAGTCCAGTGATGCTTTATGATCCTATAGAGAGAGACCAAATGCTGTCATCATAGAGCAGAGAGTGGTCTCTCAGGACCACTCAGGAGCCCACATAGCAAGATTAGACAAGTTGGAGGAGTTAATGCCTGAGTATGCCATCATAGCTCCCCTCTCCAGGGACCATGCTCTCTCCTCCTTCAGCCTCAGCAAATCCAACTGCACTAGAAATTATTGTAGTCTCTTTATATCACAGGAGCTAGAACATCAGCACAGGGCAAAGATTCCAAAACAGTGGTCAAGTACAGGGAAAGATCAAACCCCATATTCTCTACCTGTCTCCAAAGCCCATGTTCCAGATCCCTTTTTTCACTGCTCATCCACTGGAAGTATTCCAGCCTCCTTAACTCTATATCCTTCTATCCTAAAAAGTTAAGTCCAAACTTTTCCAAAAGAAAAACATCTCAAAAGAATAATTACTTCCTCTGAGGAATTTCCCCCTGGAGTGCGTCACTCAGAATGAGGTCTATCTGGGTACTTGGTGCAGAGTTCTCCAGACACACCGGTGACCCACTTGAAATAGGACGTTCTTTGGAAGGCCAGTCTGTCTTCTGGCTCCTATAGGTTTGGCTATCCTGCAGCTGGAAGCAGGGAAGAGGTGTCAGATGGGCTCCTGCCTTGAGAATAAAAGTAAGGACAGCGGGGCACAATTAGTCCAAGGGGCGTCTAATAAAGGGGGTCAGGGGTGTGACCGGTGACAATGTCAGAGAACTCTGGGGAGTTCCGGAACTTTGCCTGTCCTCACAGTTGTCTCTTTTTCTAGCTTGTTGTTCTCTTGCAGGGACACCAAGAAGAGGCCCCTGCAGTCTGGGCCCTACATTATCTGGAAACTCTGAGACAAGGAAACAAGAGGACATGGCACCAGTTCCTGATATGGCCCAAGGGCTCTGCAGATGTTCCCTGGGCACCAATCCTTTCTAGATCCCTTTGGTTTTGAAGGGAAAGTTATGATGGACCCATGTTCCAAAATGAGGCTTGGCCATATGGCCCACCAGAGCACAGTGAACAGCCCAGTGTAGCGAAAAGAGAATGGCCTCAAGAACTGGCACACTGCAGCTTTAAACTCTCCCACATCTCTTAGTCTTGATGGCCTAAGGCAGGCTAGTGACAAGCTCTGATGTATCGTTGGGGAATCAACACCTAGCATAAGAAGCTGGACTGTCCACGGCCATGGACAGCTTAGTTTTAGATGACTGTCTAACAGAACTGACTCCATAGTGATTTGATACAAGCATGGGCTACTCCTTTGTATAATAAATACTGAAGGATGATTTTCTAAGTCAGACAATATAACAACTCCCCCCACTCTACTCTACTCTCTCTGTCTCAATCTCTCTTATATAAATGTGTACATTATAAATTTTAATTTTTTTCAAATTAAAATACATAATTTTTCCTTTTCCCTTTCCTCTCTCTAACCTGTCCCATATACACCACATCACTCACCTTGCTCTCTCTCTCTCAAATTTATGGCCTCTGTTTCTTTGTTACATAAATGGGTATGTATGCATTCATGTGTGTGTGTGTGTGTGTGTGTGTGTGTGTGTGTGTGTGTATTCCTAAGCCTGCCCAATACACACACACACACACACACACACACACACACACACACACACACACTCACACACACGATTTCAGGGCTGATCAATTGGGATGCTCTTCTCTGAGGACAACACTTTCTCCTACTCTCCGAATTCCTTAGTGGCCTATTGTTCTTTGCTCAGGGTTGGGGCCCTGTAAGATTTCTCCCTTCCATGTTAGCATGTCTACTAGGTTTATCCTTGTTTAGGCCTTGCTCAGGCAGCCAATATGGTCAGACTTCATGGGTGCAGCTTCTCTGACATTTCTAGGAGATGCAATCTCACAGCAAACATATAGGTAGCACTAACTGCATATGGGTAACACTAATTGGACTCAGTGGGTTAAAATGAAATGAAGAATGAATGAATGAATGAATGAATGAATGAATGAATGAATGAATGTGGGAGAAGATGTAATAGGGTTCTGGGAGAAGTGGATATGAACTACATATACTGTATGTATATACAAAATTTTCAAAGAGTAAATTAAAATTTGCCCCATCCCAGGTCTTTGGTTGTAGCATCAGTACTGAACTAACATATGTTTCCTCCTGTGCCTTGACTTCATCCACTGCAGAAGGCATGATACAGGGAGGAATCCTGTTTCTGGTCCAAGAGTGGCCAGGAAATGCTCTCAAGACAGGGAACTTCAAACCAAGCAAGGTGCTGCTGTCATTTCATTTATGAAAGGAAACTCATTGCTTGGTCTGTTAGAAAAATTGCAAATCGATAATGCACATGCACCCATTGCAAGAAAACAATGAAGGCTGCTGGGAGGGGTATCTTCCCAATTCCATGCCTGAAATTCTTACTCAAATTTTTCATTTTGATTCCAAGTCCAGACTTGGACTCCTCTGCCCCATGTGACTGTCTCCAGGATTCCATTGGGAGACCCACAGAAGACAACATCTAGCAGGACATTACTCATATACCTACACCCACTTGTCAGTATCCAGAGCCTTGGGGAATTTTCAGTACTTCATTGACCAGATGTAATTACTAAACAGCAGATGTCTCTTGCTCCCTTGGAGAGCTGACTGCCATGGCTCATTTCTAAGTGTCCTCAGCTGGAGGAACTGTGCCAATGGGATTCTTCATCTATTTGGCAGCAAGGATGCCAAGCAGACCCTCCAAGAAAAGTATCAGGAACTTTCTAGGCAGTGGCCCTCAAAGTGAGAGGATCCTGGGCCAGCACTAGCAGTACTGCCTGGAACCTTATTAGACAGACATGTTCCCTCACCCATGGCAGTCTTAATGAATGAGATACTCCAGGATCTAGCCAGTTGATTTAATAGATCTTCCAGGTTGTTCATTCGCTGGCTCAAGTGTGAGAAGTACTTCTCAGCACAGACAAATACAGACTATGGAGCCAGACAACATGATCTTAAACCCAAGCTCGACCACATATGCTGGTACAATCACCAGTTCCCAGATCCACTGTAAAAAGAATGTCCAGCCCCAAAGTTAAGCTAAAGAGCAGGGCAAGACTCCTGGGAGGGAGGGAGTGCTTCTAAACTCTTGATGCTGCTATTACTCTTAGATGCCATGTGAATTTTAGGTGAACTGAAAAAACAACTGGACCTCTACACTGGCACCTGTGAGATACTTTCAGTGAACACTCCCTCAGATGCCTGTGGTCTTAGAGGCCGCAGAACTCCTCCTTGAGGGGAGGACACAGGAGAGCTCTGACATTCTGCAGCTGCTAACCTCTGGGGACAAGAACTTATTAGTGACAAAAGTGCAAAAGATGTCATTTGGTATTAAAAAACGGAATACTGCTGGTGCTAAGAGTAATTATATGTAATGCATGAACTCTTTCCACAAATGTGAGTAATTTATTTTAGTTATTAGTTCATCTAATCCTTGCAAAAACCCGTATGGTTCTAGTATTACTATATTTGCCAAACCACAGAGGTGGAAAGCCAGGACTGCAGAGGTGAAGTCATGGTCCCTGGCCATGCAGCTGCTAAGTGGCTGAGCTAAGGTCTGGACCAGTAAACCAGCGCCTAGGGTCCTCCCACTTAGCCTTGCTTGACACAGTCTAGCAATCCAACATTAACCTCGCCCATGTAGGCTCTCAGCCTCTGGTTTGAAGCACTTGGCCTCGTGATCTGACAGGCACCTGTGTGTCAGATGAAGGGAAAAAGAAAATTGATGACTTCCCCTATTCCATTTCAGCCCTGGGCTCTGAGATGCTTCAAAAACCAAGTATCTTCCAAGGTGTCCTTCAGCACCACAGACAGTTCCTAAAGAAACAGTTTATTCTTTTGGTATTGCCCTCAGCCTCTAAGGCTATGTGAAGATTACAAACAACCAAACTAATTTCCCCCTAAATCCTTTAATTTTTGTACAAGCAGAAGAAACTTAGCCATAGTTACCCAACTCAATAATGATATAATGCACATTAATGCGTAGGCACAAGCAAGGAGCTTGGGGTGCTGAACCAGCCAGCTAAGAACAGAGCACCAATGTACAAAGGTTCAAAGCTGATATGTGTAAACACAAATGTCATTTTTATCTTCCTGTCCAAAAGCTCTACAATGAAATCTTTATATAAAACAAGCTGGTTTACATACAGAACAGTTTTGAGGGTCGAGAATTCCTAGATACCAACATTACATTCAGAAAGGGACAGAATGGCCATGTATGTATCAGGGATCCCCAGCCTCACTACATTCACTGACCAACTCTATGATCTTGGACACAGTCCATCCTCCTTCAGAATGTTTGAAAACTAAACACTGGATTGTATTAAAAGGGCTGATGTCATGAGTTCGACCATTGCACGCTACCGTGACTCCAGACAAAGTCCAATCAGCACTCTAGACAAAACCATCAGCATTGGTCAATGGATCTACATAGACGCCATAGCTGACACCATCTTTTTCCAAAAAGAAACCACAAACTAAAGGTGTAATCATGAGTCCTTTCTATCGCCCATGATTCTTCTTTCTCAGACACCCTTTGTCTCCACCCAGGTGGAAAACACAGAAACAGTAGGCTGTTTCAAACTGTCCTGCATGCTGCAGGTCCAAGGTCAAGACATGAGTAGATTCACTGTCTGGTGAGGGCTACCCATTGGTCCCTGGAGGACAGTTTCTTGCTTAGGCATGTGTAAGGGGTAAGAGGGTCTCCCTTGGGGCCCTCTCATAAGGACACTGATTCCACTCATAAAGTTTCTATTCTTACAACTTCATTACATTTCAAATACCCAAATTATAATACTACTGCTGGCAGATGGGGATTTTGAAATGTGAGATTTTGAGGAAGCATATATCCAAACATAATGTCTCTGGTATGACTAAGTAATGTATGATTTTGGAAACTCATCTCTGGCCACTATTCTAGAAGGGAGGCACCCAGATCATCCACACATGGCAGGGCTCTGTTTTCATTTCCCACTCCACTCAGCAGCCTTCCTTCTCCGACGAACCCTTCTCATTTTGAAGTTTCAAAGAGGGGTTGATTCTACAAGACTCTGAGAGTGACTGCATCAGGCTAAAAGGGCCCATTCTTACAATGTGGATGGCTCAAGGTGGGTGTGGCATGTTGGGATCAGAGAAGTAGCAGTATGAGCACAGACCTACATATCACCTGTATGATCCCCTTTAATCATAGCAGGGTCAAGTGAGAATGCCCTTTTAGATACTGGCTGTCCTATTAGCCACACCATGATAATAATGGTCTCTGTTGGAGGATGAAAATTGTATTGTATACACACACACACACATTGCATTCAGAGCCTCAGGCAAGCTAGGCAAGTTCACTGATCTCTTTCCCCAATATATATATATATCAGAGTCTAGCAAAGTTACTCAAGCTGGTTTGAAGCTGCCATACTCCTGACTTAGCTTTCCAAGCAGCTGTGATTACTTGCCTGCATGCCCAAGACTGACTTGAGATATTTCTTTTTCCCTAGACACCTATCCTAGCTCTGCCCACCCACCTTCACTCGTAAGTGGAGGTACTGCAGTAATCACTCTTCCTACCCTCCATAACTTGGGTTACGTATATTTTACAGAATGTTTTGAAAAGTGACGAAATACTCTATTTCTGGCCATTTTTTATTTTCCTAGTCATGATCTTGCAGTGTAGGATTTGATTAAATTATTCATGTGCATAGCTACATTTTCATGCTGTGTCCCCCCACACATCATCATTTGTTTCTAGTTGCATATGTCAACTATTCATACATGTTTCTCTTATAGAGTCTATGTGGGTATGTAAACATGTATTTCATGATGCTTCTCAGTGTAAACCCAGAAGGGCAAGTGCTAAATAAAGATGTGCTCTCCCTAAACACCTCTTTCATATTTTCATAGATCAGATCCTGTGCGACATAATCAGCCCTATTCAAGGAGCTGACAGGACCCATCCCAAGGCATAGCAGCACAGGATCTGTCCCCATAAGAGCCAGTGCTCCAATAACGTCAGTGACACACACATGTATGCCATGAAGTCTCTCGGATGCCTCTCTAGGGGAATTGCATCAGTTTGAGCCCATTCATAACAAACTCAGAGTCACTAGTAATATGTCGGGTGTTGCATTAAGGAAAAGAAAATCACTTCCCCTTAGCATAACTTAACTGAGAGCAAGCGAGCCCATATTTGACTCCTCTACTTCTCTCTCCCTGTGTCTCCTGCCATTCCCTGTCAGATGTATGAATCTGAATCTATGCCAGCCAGAACGCTGACTAGGGAATCTGTGTGCATCCTTAGCAAAAGGCTTTGCTTTGCACAGAAAGCAACCCTGGGGTAGGAATGATACACTGTAGCAAAATCTTAAACTGTGTTTTACAAGGGATGACATTACTGACTCCAACTGGCCCCAAGTGACCCAGATAAACATCACACCAGTGCTATCAGCAATGTCTGTGTGTTGTCTTCACCACTATGGATATTCATTTTATATGCTTTATTTCTATGTGTTTGCTGTTTCCCACATTTATTACCATAATGTGCCCACACAAATGAACTACTCTAGGCTAGGAGTAGAGAGGGAAAGGAGTGTCTACCTTAAGATTACAGCTATGTGTTAGTGTAGGTTGTAAAACTGATCCTACGGGAAATCCAAAGCAAGTGAAGTGATGTTCCCTTAAAAGCAAGCTAGACAAACACACTGATGACAAAACAGGATGTCCTGCCTGGTGGTCTTCAAACAGTTTCTCTGGCTCCGCCTCCATTGCTGCTCTCTGCCCTAAGCACAGGAAGCCAGCTTCATCTGAAGCAAGCCCTCTTCCTGCAATATGCGCTACTGGGGTGGCCAGTCTTAAGTGATCTCAAGATGTATTAAGTTAGGCTGTGAGGTCCAGCAAAAGCTCCTGGCCCTACTGGGGTGTCCTGCCCAGGCCTCCACTTCTCAAACACTGCTCCAGTGGACTGTTCTCTGGGTCCCCAAGACCTTCGGTCCCTGCTTCCCACTTCTCTCAACCACCATTTCCTGTCTCTATCTCCTCTCTCTTCCTGCTGTGTCTGCATTTGCTTCTTCCACCCCACTCAGGGGACACACAGAACCCAGGCCTGCAGCCAGGGCCCTTCTTCTCCCCACTCAAATCCACAGAAGGTAACATAGCTACACACACCTCCCACAAATCCACGCCTGAGCCCTGGAGAAAAGCAATAAATGCAGGCTCACCTTCTCACCCTTTTCTCCTTGAAAGAAGGGTCCTCTCCCCTAGAGAAGGAAAGCAGAAGGCACAGGTTTACTGACAGGGCATCTATGTAGTGTGGCATCACCCCAGGATTCAAGGAACTGGATACTATCTCATAAACAAGGCCTGGGTACCTCTGAAAGAGATGATGCTGTTCTTCACTGAATGTGGATTCTCATGAGTGTCCTCTCATTTAATTTTCCAATAATTTATCATTATAGATACTTGTTTTCATAACAGCCTTATTGGGATATAATTTGCACACTATATAATTCACCTATTTAAAGCATCTAATTAGTAATTTTAATTTCCTTAGAGTTATACAACAATAATCACAATCAGTTTCAGAATATCTTCACTATTTGCAAAAGAGCCCAGCCCACTAGCAGCTGCTCCCCATTTCCCATCCCCGGCCCTAAACAAACACTGATCTGTTTTCTATTGTAAGTATAAGGTATAATAATGTTTCCCTTAATGACTACCTCCTCTCACTCAGCAAAGTCTTCTAAAGGCTCATCCATGACGTACCCCATAACATAACTTCCTTTGTTGTACATTAATATGGGAATGTACCGACCCAGCACACTTTATTTACTCATCCTTTATAAAATGGCCAGTGGGTTGTTGCTACTTTATTATTAAAAGAATAGCACTCTGAATGTGTATGCATGTTTTTATGTGAATATATGCTTGTGTTTCTTTGGGGAGGGACTGTATTGCACAGTAACTCCATTTTTAGGCCTTCAAGAACTACAAGACTGTTCACCCAGAGGCTGCACGATTCCTCAGCAGCAATGTGGGAAGACTCCCATTTTGCTACATTTCTGGCTGCTCTAGCTTTCCTTGGGAGTGAAATATGCAAAGCTGTAGCTATTGTTGTGAAGGTGTCGATTTTTCCTTTGAATTCTATCAATTGTATGTCATGCATCTTGAGGCTCTGTTGTTGGTTGGTTGTGTTCATTGCTATATACCTTAAAGAAACCTTAAAGAACTGACCCTTCTATCCTAAAGTATCCCTTTTTTATGAACTGTTATATTCTAAAGTCCATTTTGTCTAATAATAGTATGATCATTGTCAATTTTTTCTAATTTCAAAATGTATATTTTCAATCCTCCTTTCTCATGTGTGTGTGATATTTGTGTATGTGTGTCTGTGTGCGTATGTGTGTGTGAGTGTGCATGCATGCACACTTGCTGAGGATAGGACTCAGGGTCTTGTGTCAGCTAGACAAATGCTCTACAACTGAACCACATTCCCAGTCCCCTATTTGTATTCTTGAATGTAAAGTATATCTCCTATAGACAGGACAGTATTAAGACATTTCTATACCCTGTCTGAAAGTCTGCTTTTTAGTTGGTCTATTTAATACATTTGTCAATAATGCAATTATTAAAAATAGTAGATTTATATCCATTAGAATAAGGATGTGGGATGGCCAGAGTGAAGAGAACACTTACAAAATGGCCAATTTCAGGCATCACAGGGGTATTATCACTTTGGAAGAACAGAATTCTGGGGATGGACAAAGTGAGATACAAAGCTAAAGAATACTATGACCATGTCTAGCAGGTAGTTCTTCCTGGTGGAAAAAAGAGGTGCTTTGTCCCTTGGCTTGGATTCACTCAGTGCCTGCATTCACCAGACCTTCAGCCCACACTTGCTGATCAATATGATCAGGCTGGGGTGCATGGGGGAGCCCTGGGCCTCCCACACCAGCCATGTGGCCCATTAATATAGAAAAGCAACATCTTACTTACAGTGTCTCCTTTCTCTCCCTTGGGCCCTGGCGCACCTGTCAGTCCAATGGGTCCTGAATCTCCCTGAAGGGTTAAAAGCAAAATGAACATTAGGTCAGATCACCCACAACAGCTCTCCTGGACTTCTGTATTCACAGGCTGCCCTCAGCCAACCTTGCTCCTGCTCCCTAGAACTGAAATCATTCTGGGTGACCGCATCATGAGGTCATCTTGGAAGAGAAAGATGAATCTAAGTCCTATTTCCCTCACATTTCTTGAATTTGTTCACAAATCACTGTGCCCTGCCAGACCCAGGTATTTGAGGATAGAGTTTTTGTGTGAATGTTAAAACACTCCTTTATCATGGTGTCATCCCAGTGCTGAGAAAGTGTGCACTAATACCATGGTGTTTAAATCACAAACCAAGACAGACACAGTAAGAATGAGAAACAAGAGAGAGGCCAAGGTTGGGGAGGAGAGGGGAGGTGGTATGGAGAGGGCCGTAGTGTTCAGAGATGATAAAAAGAACTCTGCACATACAAGAAGACAGAAGCAGGGCTAATGAAGAGGTGCAGCTGTCCCCATTTCTCTAGCTTCACCCTCAGCCCCAGACAAGGTATTAGTTGTGCAAAAGTGAAGCCCCCCCCCATGCAGTGACCATTATTGTTGGAACATCCTACCCATCTATGTTTGAAGACCAAAAGAGTGATGGAGAAGGCAGCATGTTGGAGAATGAGGGAGACGTAGGAGGCAGCTTGTGACCAAAGACAGAGGACCGTACGGGAGCACCTTGCTTTATGCAACCACTGAGTTTACAAACTTTGTACACAAGAAATTTATATAGTGTATATGATTTAAATAACTCCTAAAGGTCAAGTCTTAAATGCTTCTTGAATTTAATCAACTTGCAAGGACTGATGCAGCATTAACTGCCTTTGGAGAGGAGAGCCTCTTTGGAGCACACTTGTGGGCTTGGGCATCCATGCCCTTCTTTCTATAAACTTTTAGGCTGAGAGGTACAGCTCTGGGCAGGGCAGAGTCTCACAGCTTGAACCTCATGCCACTTGCTCTTCTTGTAGCATCTTAACAAGATCCAAGGCAACTCTGAGGCTGGTGAGACAATGATCTAACACACCCCTGCCGTGCTTCCGTGGAGGTTAAAGCACAGAGCACTATGCCATGCAGGTACTGACCTTCTGCCCAGGGAGTCCCACAGGGCCAGTGAAGCCCCTTTCACCCTGCAGGAAAGAAGACAAGAAGAAACAATAAAGGTGATATATTAATTCTCCCCATCTCTCAAAGGAGCGAACTGACCACTCCGTGGGCTCTAAAACTAGTCATATGCTAAGCCAGGTTGGTCAGAGAGTTGAGCAGGAAACTGCAGACTTCAGCTGAGAGTCCTGTTCTCCAACTGCAAACCTGCATGGACAACTTTCACCACAACCTCCCAGTGCAGCCACTGGAGGGTCAAAGCTATAAACACACCCAGGAACAGAGAAGGGAACAGTCCATGTTCTCATTCATACATGGGAGCTAAAGACGTCACACAAATCAGAGAGTAGAACAAGGATTCCAGGCTGGGAAGTCAGGGAATGGAGAGGGCACTGGTCAGAGGGGTCAAGTTTCATTCAGATGGAAATAAATTATAGGTATTTGAGGTGACTGATGTGCTCTTTATCTTGATCCACCATTTCAAAAGCAAGAGGCACATTAGAGCATCAGGTTTCACCTTATAAATAAATGATACAATTGATCAACAGACAATATAAATGAACAAAAACGAAGTAATTTTATGGGCTCTTATTTTATCTGAATGTATAACTTAGTTAGAAAGAAAATTGTGATTTCTATTATCAATTTGTGTAATTTTTTTTTACTAAAATACAAAGTATGACATGTCTAAAGCAATTTCTAAACACAGGCTGCATTCCGATTTTAAAATGTGTGAAAGATCTTGTTGGTGTGTTTATACATGATCTGTGTGCTGTGGCCACCTGTAATATTGCCAAGCCGAGAACAAACACACAATTCTTGTGTTACATAAATAAAGATATCACCATATGACTGGGCCATTTGCACCTGATTCCATCCCTAACAATAATATTTTCTCTCTTGTTCTAGTTTGCATTTCTGTTGCTATAATAAACACTCTGATAAAAAGAAAACAACTTGGAGAGGAAAATGTTTATTTCACATTGCTCTTCCAGGTCACAGTCCATCAATGTGGGAAGTCAGGGAAAGAACACAAGCCAGGAACCTGAAGCCAGTAACTAAAGCAAAGACCATGAAGAGATGCAGCTTGCTCCTTCTGGACTCTCCTTCACTATGACTTACTCAGCTTTCTTTTTTGAAAAAAAACATTTATTTTGCATGAGTATTTTGCCTGCAGGTGTGTCTGTGTACCACATGTGTACCTACAGAAGCCAGAAGAGGGCATTAGCCACCCTAGGATTGGAGTTATGGACGGTTGTGAGCCACTGTAAGGATGCTGAGAATAGAACTTCCTCTGGAAGACCAGCCAGTGCTCTTAAACACTGAGCTACCTCTCCAGCCCTTTGGCTTCCTTTCTTATACAGTCCAGATCCAACTGCCTAGGGATGATGCAGCCTGTAGTGGGCTGGGCCCTCCCCCATCAACCATAAATCAACATCCATCATCAGTCAAGACATTGTCCCACATACGCTCAAAGGCCAATCTGACAGAGGCTATTCCTCAACTGAGGTCCCTCTTTCAAAGTGACAATAAAGACTAATTGGTATAACTCTATTGATGGGTGCCCATTTACTTCAGAGCAATCACAGGTGTCCTCAGCATATGCCAATGAGTATAAATACTTACGTGCACTTAGGACCTCCTATAGTGCCCATCAGAATGCATTAGACACTATTCATGTCCATCACTATGACTGACTACAGAAATGTAAATGGGGACCCCCAAAGGATAGCTGACATCACTGATTAATTGAAATGAAAGACTTGAACAGCTGGAAACAAAGTATCTATAGCCAGAGCTCTGCCCCATGAAGAAGATTGTGATTTCCTGGGCCTCATGCTGAGTTTTTATAGACACACAGATGCAGGAAGCAGGAGCCACACCAACTTCATAGGTGGGCTGGTAGCTTCTCCATGTGGCCTATTTTCCATGTAGAGTGAGTAGGTCTTCTTGTTCACCTGTTCCTGTGGAGGTACTTAGCTCCCTAAGATGGTCCAGGTCTCATCAAGTCAACCCCTATATAAGGAGCTGCATCTGTGTCCAAATGTGAAGCAGCTCCCAAAACACAGACACTATTCAATCTCTGTTAACTGGAATTTAGGATTATACTGAAGAAAAAATCAAGGAAATATTATCAGCCCAGTGTGGCCATGGCTGTAGTATACTCAAGCCTCGGGAGGAAAAAAGGGGGGGGGACTTTTCTTAGAAAAGAATATTGTGGAATGTTATTTTAGTTAGGCAAAGATGTGTTACATTTATATTATGCTACAGAATATTTAACTATGTGATGGTGTGTTACATTCATTTCTGCTGCCTTTGTTAATGATGTAAAGACATGCTTCATTTGGTAGTGCTGCATTTATTTAATTATGTAAAGATGTGCTGCATTTGTTTGACCTTGCCTGCCTTAAGGCACCTGATTGGTCTAATAAAAAAGCTGAATGGCCAATAGCTAGGCAGGAGAGGGGTAGGCAGGGCTGGTGGGGCAGAGAGAATAAGTAGGAGGAGAAATCTAAGCTTGGGAGAGAAAAGGAGGAGAAGAAAACCAGGGACAAAGAGAAGGACATGCCTGGGGCCAGAAACCAGGCAGCCACCAGCCAGCCACACACAAGAAGCAAGAAAGTAGGATACACAAGAAAAAGAGAGAGGGAGAGAGAGAGAGAGGGAGGGAGGGAGGGAGGGAGGGAGAGAGAGAGGGGGAGGGAGGGAGGGAGAGAGAGAGGGGGAGAGAGGGAGGGAGAGAGAGAGGGGGAGAGAGGGAGGGAGAGAGAGGGGGGAGGGAGGGAGAGAGAGGGAGGGAAGGAGAGAGAGAGAGGGAGGGAAGGAGAGAGAGGGAGGGAAGGAGAGAGAGAGGGAGGGAGGGAGACAGAGAGAGGGAGGGAGGGAGACAGAGAGGGAGGGAGGGAGAGAGAGAGGGAGGAAGGGAGAGAGAGGGGGAGAGAGGGGGAGAGAGAGAGGAAAGAAGGAGAAAAGGAAAGAAAGGAAAAGGAAAGGAAAAGGAAAGAAAGGTAAAAAGCCCAGAGCCAAAACATAGATAAACAGATTAAAATTAGAACTAAGATAAGGCCAAGCACTCATAACTGATAAGAAGTCTCAGTGTCTTGATTTGGGAGCTGGTTAGTGGCCCAAAAGAAGAAGCCTGCTACAAAAGGAGCCTCTGGATAGTTATCCAATGGGGGTGAACGACAGGGGAGAAAAGGAAACACGGAGGAAAATCATAAGGCCAACTGCTCAGCAAAAAGTCATTGCTCATGCTTCAGAAGAGCCGCTGGCAGCCAGGGAGAGCTACTCAAGGAAAGGAAAAGATGTTTCATGCACAAGGTGCTGTGTCCTCAAACGGCCAAAGGTGAGAGACATAGTGCCCCTGCAAGAAACCGGCAGTACTGACCTAGGAACTGTCTGGGAGACAGATTGAGACACGAGATTCGAAGCGCTGTGGATGTGGCATGGGTCACACAGGGGTGGAAGTAGGGAAGGGGTACCCATGCCAAGAAGGTCAGTGCAGAGCCAGGCACTGGTGAAGTACATGGCAGGAAGATGAGTGGCAAAGGAAGGGGATGCCTCTTGGGATTCCCAGCAGTGACCACACAAGCCTCCCTGAGACCCACTCAGACACAGGCCTGGATCCAAGGAGAAGCATTGGCCTGGGGAGGGTGGGTTTGAGTTGCACTTGTCTGTGAACAGTGGCAGGAGAATCTCTCCACACCCTTTCCCACTGGAGCGCTAACTGAAAGTGAGACCCAGGAGAATGTGGGTTTAGACAGCTGCCTCTCTGAGGCTTCAATGGCATGTGGAAGAGATTTGTTCACAGGCTGAGGCAGCCTGAGCCTGCAGCTGGAAGACCAGCTGCCCAGCCCGAGTGTGCCGATCCTATCTCTTCTTCTGTCTGCTTCTTCCCTAACCCAGACACTGGGTATAGAGCATTATAGTTGGTTTTTCACTCTTTTTTTGGCTCTTTGTTCTTTTGGGGGGGCCCACCACCCAGCTCCCAAATAAATCACACAGGGAGACTTATTCTTATTTATAAAGGCCCAGCCTTAGCTTGGCTTGTTTCTTGCCAGCCTTTCTGAACTTTAAATTATCCCATCTACCTTTTGCCTCTCAGCCTTTCCTTTTCTTTCTTCTGTAATCTTACTTTCACTCTTACTCCATGGCTAGGTGGCTGGCCCCTAGCATCCTCCTCTCCTTGTTCTAGCTCCTCCCTTCCGGATTTCTCCTTCTATTTATTCTCTCTGCCTGCCAGCCCCGCCTATCCTTTCTCCTGCCTTGCTATTGGCCATTCAGCTCTTTGTTAGACCATCAGGTGTTTTAGACAGGCAAAGTAACACAGCTTCACAGAGTTAAACAAATGCAACATAAGAGAATGCAACACATCTTTGCATCGTTAAACAAATGTTCCACATTATAAACGAATGTAACACATCTTAAAACAATATTCTACAACGGGGCATCCTAATGTCACCTACAGCCTGACAAAAGCCCAAGCTTAGGGAATAACTAGCCGTTGGCAAGTTGACCCAGTATATGGCAACTTCACTTGATGAGAAGCTCCTTAGTGCCCCACATCTCCGCAAGAGCTTGGCTCTCTGTGTAGATAAGAAAGGATGTAAAGAATAATAGTGAGGGGGGAAAAGGGGGAGAGTATACTGGCCAGATGTTCTATTGTTCTCAGATATCCAAAGTGTCTGATCCAGCTAGCTTCAACTGTTATCTCACTGGGGTCTGGGTGTTCCTAGTACTGGGCAGAGCCTCACAGTCCTCACATGTGCTGGCACCATGTGGGGTGGGGACAACCATAACTGGTAGACTAAGGCACTGGGGGTACCAGTCCAGAGGCTCTTCACAGAGACTGTCCCCAGACAGTTCTGCTCCTTGACAACTTTGTTCCTACTGCTCATAATAGAAAGTATGCGTGCGTGCTTGCGTGTATGCGCATGTGTGTGCGTGTGTAAGGCCACTACTGGCCTATAGGAAAAAAGCAAATAAATGAAAGCCTTGAGTATAAACCAAGAATTTAACGTGTCCAGTGGATAGAGGTATAGACGTTCACAAACATGAAGCACTTTCTAAAATTTAAAACAATGCCCAAACCTTTATTCATTAACATACACCCACACTCTCCCCCACCCCCCCACACACATAATGACACATATTCAGATTAGTGAGTATGGCTAGCCAAAGGAAACAGGAAGAATGGTGACAGCCTAAGTGACAGCCAGAGAGATTCCAGTAACACCTTATTAGCTGCAGAAAAACATGATTTAGATCAAAGCCTGAAAACCTCCCTTCCCATCATGCATGAAAGTAAAGCAACCGGCATTCCAAGGAACATGATGGTGGTCTGAAAGCCACGCTGAGCCTGGACTGACAGGCCAGGTGTGATGGGAAACTCCTACTTCTCCTCACTGTCAGAGTGGTCCTGCCAACCAGCCTTGCCTGCTGCACTCAGCTCTGATGCTACAGGCTGGGGACTGAGGGCGGGCTGTGGAACTGGGTGGGGGGTGGACTACCTTTTCTCCAGCTGGGCATGAGCAGTTGATGGTCTTCAAGAACCCAATCTGTTCACTACCAGGAGTGGGCAGCTGTGGAGGCGCAGGTGGAGCCTCCGTCACCACAGTCACCTGACACTGGAAAGAAAGGTCAAGGGGTCAGAATCTGACTACTTCCTGGTGAGGATCATGATATCTGGGACTGAAGGAACTGGACAGGCAAAAGGGAACCCAGAAGCCCCCAACGACACGTGAGTGGACGGGACACATCTAACAGCAGATGCCAACTCTCCTAAGGCCTTAGAGTGAATAGGCTAGGCAGCCAAGCTCTAGACACTGGCCAGCTTAGCAACCTACAGGAACTACTTAGCCACATTAGCCTCCGTGTTTACCGTGTAGGATGGAGACAAGGGTGTTTCCTTTATCAGGTTCTGAGACAGACTGAATGAGACTGCTTAGAGAAGCTTCTATCTTACAGTCTCATACCTACACACTTCATGACCTTACTCCTCCTCTTCCTATCCTCCCTAAAATCTCTTAGCTTCTATTGCCCCTTTCTTTCTTTCCTTCCTTCTCCCTCTCTCCACACTTATATCCAGGTGCCTCCAGATCCCCAGCCCCTGCATATTATAGGCATGCTAAGAAGAACACAGTGATGGAGCCCTTACTGTGTCCCTGGGCCTGGGCCATCAGGCACTGAACGTGGAGCTCACCCTTCAGCCCTGTGCAGCAGGTTCCATCCCAATCCCATCTTTCAAGCATAACTTGGAACTAGGGTTTGATAGAGAAATAGGGAGGAAATGGGATGTGAGGAGTGGGTGATGAGGCCTGAGGGGTGCGGACCCTGGATTCAAAGGCCTAGTAGGTCCAACCCTCGGCTCTGGGGCCATTAGTGTCCTGACCACCATCTTGCCTCCTATCCCAAAGCACTGTAGCTTCCCTCCTCTGAGCACTGAATGCAACAGTCCACTGTGATCTCTGGGGGAACCCTCCAACCTCTGCCTTCCACACTTCCCCAAAGCTGGGTCTCAGCACTTGGCTGGAAGCCTTGGGGTCACCCTGACTGAAGCTCTGTTTAACTCGGTTTTCCCAAACTCACACTCTGTGTAAACGGTTAGAAGTAAAACATCAACCCAGAATCCCCCCACACACTGATGGCCGGCCAATGCCACCCTGGCCTCAACTGTTAATTCCCGAACCCTGAACACTCAAGCCCCAGACACCATACACATCCCTGGCCCACTCTGCATGTCTGCTCACCGGACCCGACGGGATATCACAGCAAGTCTCCAGTTCTGCATGCCTCGAGTCACAGTAGATCACAATCCGCTGCAGGTCAAACTGGAAAGGAACATGAGGAGAGAAGGAAGAACTGGAATCTCTGTGGCATGAGACAGCCACTTGCTCTTGGGATCCTTCCCACCCCGGGCTGCACTGCTGGGCTGCATGGGGAGGCTCTGCATTGTCTGTGTACCCAAATGCCATCTAGAGGAAACCCCCCTTACATGAAAGGCTCGAAGAAAGAGGTGAGCCCATGCTTGCTTCCACTGCACAGGGATCTTGGGCTTAGCCCCAGCCACACACTCAGGCATGCCTGCTCCTATCCAGGTCACCACTGCTGCAGGCAACACAGTACACTGATGATGTGACAGGTTCCAGGCCAAAAGCTCAATGTGTCCCTATTCTTACCCTGTTGGGGCATCATCTCCATACAGTAGTTTAAATGAACTTTTGAGATAAATATCTACTGTTCATTCTACCTTTCATACCCTCCACCTAGACTTAGAAACTGAAAACATAAAGATTTCCATATGTAAGAATAATAGTGAAACACACACACACACACACACACACACACACACACACACACACACAACTTCTCCACACTCTGGCCTGTGCACATGGCCGCAAACTGTAAAGTGACTGAAGACCTGGAATCTGTCTGCTTTCCAGGGCCCCAGGCTCGTGCAGACAGAGACTGGTCTGCAGAAACCAGAACCAGAACTGCCTTGAGTTCTGGCTGAAGATGTCACACAGTAAATACATTTCAGCAAACTCAGGCTGCTGCCCAGGCTCAGTCCATCCACAGTCCACCCTGATTTCCAATCAGCTCCCTTTTCTGGACTGACCTGGGCGTCTCCACACACTAAACTCTTTCCCATACATCCTGCCTCACAGTCCCACTGCCCAGGAAGACTCTTCCCTCCCACTGTTCACAGGCAGGCTGCTCTCAGCTTCCATCTTCCTCTTGCTACCCAGGCTCAGGCTCACAATAGTACCTGCCATGCAGCTACACTGTGTATTTCCTTCACTCTCCAGAACCTATTTCCTCCGCTACAACAAAATCTCTATGGGACAAGACTCTGTTCTCTCTTGTCCCCAGTTCTAGGGCAGCCCCTTGCCACAAGACAAATGTGGCCCATCAATGGATGAAAGAACGTTTAACAAACAGAACTGCTAGGTGAGGGGCTCTGCCTGTGGGGCTGGGGAGCCTTCTGCTTCTACCATGTGCTCCTCAAAGTACAGCCCATCATGCCACCTGGTTCTCTTCAGAAGGACAAGAGCAGATCTACACATGGGTATTTCATTTCCTGTTGAGACACCAATGCAGACCAGGAGAAAATGTCAGAATGCATATTCTTGATTTGGAGCAAGACTGGTCTTTGCTTTCTACATTAACAGGGATCCACTGACCACAACTGGGCCATCAGACGGGGCTAGGGAGCAGAGGTTGTGAGGGGCCCCAAATTCCCACCACCACCTTTGATCCTTGATATTCCAGGAACCTTAACTCTCCCCACCCACTGTCTCCCCAGGTCCCAGAATCTCTACCCATTCTATCCTTCTGGGCCTCATTCCTGTCTGAGAGCCATACGCCGGTTCAATCTATAGCAGCTGTGGGCTGAACTATCTCCTGGGTCAGCTCACAGTCCCCAGCCTCCCACCACATCCCCCACACAGGCGCTCATCTATGGCTCTTTGCTAGCTTTTGTGTGGAAACAGATTAGGAAGAGCTAAAAGCATACCCTGGGCCCTGCCAGGCTGAGTCTAAGGTTCAGACCAACTCAGCTGTCATGAAGTCACCTCAATTCTCTGCTCCTCCATTTGCCCTTTAATGATATGGTCTCATGGAGCTATAGAGGGTAGTGAGGGGCTCATAGGATACAGTACCTGTCCCATATCAAACCTAGATAAGCTGAGGCCTCTTCCCACTGTATCTAAGACCCCAAACCACATGGCTACAAGTATCCTAGCCCATGAGGTGGGAAGGATATAAAATATACTGACTCTCCCTGTAAGCATTTGACCGAGAAACACAACTAGGGATGAATGTCAGAAGCCCCAGATTCCTTAGGGTTTGAGACCAATAAACCTTTCTCACTGACAGAGGGAAAAGGAGTAATGAGAGATCTTCCCACTTAAGGAACCGGTCCATGTTCCCACATTCACAGTGTTGGATAAACAGGGACACTTCCTAGCTGAGTGTGATGGCCAAATTCAAGAGTCAGGGTAGGACCCAGACCTAGTACCAAATAACAAAGACTGGGTTGGAAGAGACACTGCCCTCCTTGTGAATTTACAATGTGGAGCAGCTCCTTCCAGTTTGTGCCTGACTTGGCCTCCTCAATGGGACTAAGCAGTGTCACAGCACTGCTGTGAGTCACTCAGTGTTTACCATACAAGGGGGCCCCACTCACAGGCCACCAGAGTTTGTACTGGATACACAAACCAAAGCGGAAGGGCAACAGACACTGCCCCACACTGAAGCACTGAGCTCTCTCTGGTTCTGCTTAAGAACTGGATCATGGCTATACATAGGACTGGCTGGTCTCACAGCAGTGAACCGCCTGATAATGCTCATGGAGGCTAAGCCCTTCCAAGGAGTAAGATCACCTGTGTTTGTATTTCTCAGAACCACTTCAAGCAACTGAGCTGGATGTGGGGCCAGTGGGAACTGGCCAAAAGTCGAGGTGCATGGAAGAGTGGATCCCTGGGTTCCTCCGTCCATGGACACCTCTCTTGAGACTCTGGAGAGAGGCAGAGGCCTGAGGGAAGCAGGCAGGAAAGAGAAGCCTGAGGCCTCTGAGAAGGGACAGAGAAGAGCTGAGTCAGGGCTCTGAGTCAGGGTTCTCCAGAAGACACCAGCCTCAGAACCTCATGGGTCTGAGTAACTACCAACTCTCCAGCACCTGCTCACTATCTCAACAGTTGACTCTTAAGAACCTCAGTGCATTCCAGCTCCATGCCCAGTTGCTACCCCTGCACACTGACCCAACCAAGAACCCTGCCTCTCAGCTCTGAACCACTGGACTGCCTCCTTCCCAAGCACTCTCCATCTTCCTATGGCCCCCCCTCTCTGCAACAAACAGAGATTGCTTGGGCATAGCACTTACTCACTTTTGCTTTTTTGGACAAGTGTCGCCTGCAGGCTGATTTCCAGGATATATCCAGGAAGCCTTGGATGTTTCCTAACTATCTCTTCCACCTCATGCTTCAAGATCCTACCCTCTGGAATCCTGCTCCCAATAGATACATTCTACCTTGTAGCCTTTACCCTCTATGAATAAGTTCACTTCCTCTAGGAAACCACCCCACACACCTCTCTCAGTTCCCTCCTCACAGCTACCAAACTTGTTTAGTTTAGACACCCATCCTTTACGTTCCATGATACATGATGCCAATGTCTACTGTGGCATTTACTTGACCAGAGCGAATGATCTCGGTGAGTCTTCCTTTCATGGAAACCCTGGGCTTGTCAAATTCACATCTTTTTAATAGTCAGGCTCAATGTAACTGGGTACCTGCAGTGTATCAGACGGTCAAGCATATACAGAAGACAGACAAGCAGCACAATGGAACTTGTGTTGCCCTGAGAAACTACTAAAGCACACAATAAGCACCAAATGGGTGTTCTGATGCTGATGCTGCTCTGCCGCTTTGATGCTGCTAACTAATGTGGCCTGGAAGGACCAGGTTGCCATGTAAAGGATACAGGATTTAGAGCCTGTGAGCCCTCTCCATGCCTGCCCATCCCAGGATGGTGTGGCACCACCTGGATATGACTTGTGGTTCTGTGTGTATTTGACCCAACTCATCAAAGTACCACTGTCCCTTGGTACCCTAGAAGCCTTCTCCCATAACAAAACCTAATGACGTTGAGCCCTTTATTTCAAAATGACTAGTGTTTGCATGTCAATCTTATGCTCCCTTATAGGCACCAATATCACCAATGCCAAGCAGAGAATCTAGCAAACAGAATGATCTCAATGTATATACAATGGATGGATGAATGAATGAGTGAACGAATGAGGAATTTGGACTCCAATTCCGAGTCAAGTGTCCTCCCTCCTCAGAAAGTCCATGGTTATGATTGATAAATTGATGATGAATTAGAACTACAGATATGGGGGACACTAAGGCACCAAGATTCCAGGGTCCACTCTGATGGCCCTGGCACTGACTACAAGATTCCCTCAGGTACTCACATCAATGGGCACACTGTCGTAGAGACGCTTGCCAATCACAGTCTTGCCCTGGATGTCGATGTTCTCCCTCTCCTCGATGGGCAGTGTCTGAACCAGCACGCAGTCAATGTAGAGGGACACATTCTGGGCCTGGATGCTTAGAGCCATCTTGTGCCAGTCACGGTCAAAGAGGTCATCAACCCGGGGACCTCGGAAGACCACCCTGACTGCATCCTTCATGGCACCCACAGCATTGTACTCAACCGCCTTGTTCTCACCATCCAGCCGGATAGAAACCTAAGGAGACAGGCAAGAGAATGCTTGAAGACTTACTACATCCCCTGAACATAATGAGGCAAAGCCAGGACAGAGGAGGAAAGGTTGAGTCAGTCCTAAAAATGCTGACACATCCAACTGTGACTCTCACACCAGGACGCTCAGGTACCTTTCTGGGCTTTGATTCCTCCTATGCATGATGACATCAGTAGTCATTTTGCAGGCTGCTCAAACCTGGGCAGTAATTAGACTGACTGTGCTCATCCACAGGGCACAGGTCATGTACTCAGTGTGTGAAGAGGCTACCGGGGCTTCTGTAAGACTTCACATGACCAGTGGAGAGGGACTGAGGCATGACACCAACCAGAAATCCTAATTCCAGGGTCTCTTAAGACCCTGCCCTCCCTAATGTAGATGTCAAGTGCCAGTCTGCAACCAGATGGGTGAAGATTCAACTGAAGCTCTATGAGAATGAAGACTCTTAACTGGTGAGGGCCTTGACTGTCTGGGTCACTCACGCACACTCAGCCCTTTGCATAATCTCTTAGCACAGAGAAAGCACCCAGGATTGTCTAACCTTTCAGCTCCTCTAGGCTATATTGACATCTTCAAAATTCATGCTCAAGAACTAGACAATCAAGTTACAAAAAAAAAAAACCTCACACAAAATAATCTCATAACATTTTAAGTACATTTACAATTTTATGCTGGGCGACATTCATAGTGATCTGTGGCTGCACACAGGACACCTCTGCAAGAAAGGTCACTTCTGTTTGCTTCTGGTGGATGAATAGTTAAGTTCTCACCCATGCTCTCACTTCTTCATTCCCCCCAGGATGCTCGCTGAACATGCTGTGTGGGACAGGCAAGCCAGGTGTCAGGAATGCAGCAGTGAATGTGTGCAGACTTGGGCAGTGCATGAACATAGGGCCATCAACTAAGATTAGTCTTCATCTGTCCTGACTCAGCCTCACCCCACCCTCCCCCGCCCCGCCACTTCCTGTGGCTGTTAATCCAGGGTTGCAATAGCATCCCTTTGCTGGTTCCCACTCTTCTTGTCCACATCCCCACTCTTAACCCCAGCCACTTCATTATTATCATTATTATCATTATCATTATTATTATTATCATTATTATTATTTCAGCAGGTTAGATGTTGCCTGATCAACCCAAACCAGAAAGTAGTTTTGAGGCTTTGTGACTTCAGGTTATTTAACCTTTCTGCATTATTTATTCATTTGTAAAATGATATTAAAAAGTGGCACTTATGCTGGGCGGTAGTGGCACATGCCTCTAATCCCAGCACTCGGGAGGCAGAGCCAGGCAGATCTCTGTGAGTTCGAGGCCAGCCTGGTCTACAGAGCGAGATCCAGGACAGGAACCAAAACTACATGGAAAAACCCTGTCTCAAAAACCGAAACAAAAAGTGGCACTTAACATTTTAGGCTTGCTGAGGGTAAAATAAGTAAGTATACATGTAAGCAATTTACATAGTATGACTATGCTAGGCTCTGCTCTAAATCTTAATTACAATAGCTTAAACAGGTAAGATCACAGACAGAAACCAAAGTCTTTTCTAATAATCCTGGTTTGCTTCCTATTGCTCTGCTAAAGACCATGACCAAAAGCAACTTGGAGGAAGGGTTTATTTCATCTTACAACTCCCAGGTCCCAGATCATCACTGAGGGAAGTCAGGACAGGAACCTGGAGGCAAGAACTGAAGCAGAGGCCATGGAGGAGTGCCACCTACTAGCTGTCTTCCTGGCTTGCTCAGCTTGCTTTCTTATATGACCCAGGGCTACCTGCCTGAGGTGGCATTGGCCACAATAGGCGAGGCCCTCCCAGATGACTCATTCATCAAGAACTACCTAAAGGTCAATCTTATAGAGGTATTTTCTCAGCTGAGTTTCCCTCTTCCCAGATGACCCAAGCTTGGGTCAAGTTGACAAAAAATTAACCATCGCACCAATACACGTATACCTTTGGAGTCTAACAGACTTCTCATTTGTCCAGACATTTTGATTGATTTGTACTTACTCGCCTTTACAGTTATAGATCAACATATGATGTTATCTCATTTATTAATTCTGCACACCTGCACACCTGTTTACTTAAAGTCCACTTTCCCATCCTTTTAAACAGATGCTTGATCTTCTCCTTTCTTAATCCCTGTAATACCAGAGCATGTGGTACGTGGTGGCATTCAAGAAAAAGGTGCTGAATGAATGAATAAATCAATCAATGGAAAAGCAAGAGTCCCTGAGAATAAATAAAGGTGCCTGAACAATGCAGAGAATTGGCCAGAGTATTCCAAACACAGCCCTTGTCTTCTAGGTTCTCCTTCTGGCCCAACCTCCTTTCAACACAACCAAGGGGTCCCTCATATTCCTTTTAATTGGCTCACCTGCATACATATTACAGGTGTCTGAACAGCTGAAAACAATGGGCTCCTCTCTAATACAGCACATATAGTGTAATTGTTTCATGATTGAGCACAGTTCTCCTTTTCCTCAAGGTAGTCTCACAGACCTCAGTCCTGGCCCTGACCATCTCCAGAACTCCCTGTAGACTTGACTTTCCCGTGATGTTTGTCTCAAGCAAGCAAGAAAGCTAGCCAAGGTAGTCACAGGCTTAAGTCCTGTGACCACCAACAGTAGCTGGTGACCTCCCCGAATCCACTTCATCTCTCAGATGCATCAGCAAATTGTAGTAGCTCCATTTTCCAGCTCTATCTGAACCCTGGTTACTCCAGCAGGAGGGCAACAGCCAACCTGGCAGACAGGGAGCACATAGCTCTGCAAATGCCATGAAAGAAGGGACCCAGACTGTGGGGGTGTTACAGGCTCATCCCAGAAGAATGTCATGGCAGGTGCCCAGTCCCACCCGGCCAGACCGGAGAAATTGGAGAAGCAAATCTATGGTTAACAGGCAGTGGTGGTGGACAGGAACACAGAGCCGACAGAAGTCTGTGAATGCTTTCAGTCTCCCACACATAGGAAACTGGATCCCTCCATGGTGAACCCTGAAAATGAGTTTACACCTCAGTGGGACCACAGATGTGATGGGAGAGTTATTCAACAGGACTGGAAGACCCAGACAGGCATAGAACTAAAGCACAGACCTGGGGGCATTAACTGTATGGGTTCAAATCTCAACTTCTGCTTTTACTACCCATGCAAACAAACTCAGGTCAATTCCTGAGCCTCTCTGTGGCTATTTCTATTTCTTACTCTGAGATATGCACAGTAGAACCAACCTATAGGCAGGATAATGAGGACGACTCAGTGCATTAAGGATTGTGACCCATTTGAATTATACTACAAGCAGGTTTGTGTCAGTGAACAGTGAAGAACAATGTCAAGGCCTTCTATGACCACAAGGGGAGTCCATCCTATCCTATTTTGGTCTGTCCTATTCTTTTTTTTTGGGGGGGGGGGTGGTTCGAGACAGGGTTTCTCTGTATAGTTTTGGTGCCTGTCCTGGGTCTCGCTCTGTAGACCAGGCTGGCCTCGAACTCACAGAGATCCACCTGGCTCTGCCTCCCGAGTGCTAGGATTAAAGGTGTGCGCCACCACCACCAGCTCTGTCCTATTCTAATTCTTATTCTTTTTTTTCTTTTCTTTCTTTTTTTTTTTTTTTGGTTTTTCGAGACAGGGTTTCTCTGTGTAGCTTTGCGCCTTTCCTGGAACTCACTTGGTAGTCCAGGCTGGCCTCGAACTCACAGAGATCCGCCTGGCTCTGCCTCCCAAGTGCTGGGATTACAGGCGTGCGCCACCACCGCCCGGCTTAATTCTTATTCTTATTGGACTCTTCTACTCTATTCTATCCCATTCTATTCTGTTAGAATAAATCCTATTCTACTCTATTAGAATAGACTAAAAGTAGTGGCTGAACGTCCCGGCCATTGCCCACTTCTCCTCACAAGGTTCCTAGCACCTCAACTCTATCATCTCATTTACTTATTTTAAGAGAAGAGGGGTAAAGGAAGAGAGAGAGAATCGAAGAGAAGAGCTTAGAAGGAGGTGGCCCATGGAGGTGGGGGGCAGAGGTGGCTGCTGCTGGTTGTCTCGGACCACATTCCATGATTGCCGGAGTCTAATTACTTGGCAAGCTTTTGTTCTGTTTTAGCCGCATATTGAGAGTCTCTCCCAGCTGAAAGTGAGAATGTCTGCATGTGCACATTTCCAACGAGAGGACAAGGTTTGGGGCTCAGGTCTTTCAGCACCGAGAACAAGTGGATTGGGGCTGGATCAAGAATGGAGAGTGGTATTGCTTTCCTTTTAGAACAATGCTCTGTGTTGATGGCCTTGGCTTTGCCATCTGTCCTTCCTCACTGGGTGGCATGCCGTTGAGGAATGGTCGAACTGAAAGCCAATACTCTAGAGGTGGGTAAAGACAAGTGTTTGTAACTTCACACGTGAGAAAACTTCAGACAACCTTCATTTATACAAGAGTTCTACTCGTGACATATCCTACTATACATCTGCTGGATGCTTTGCAAATGTGATTCCATTGACACCTGACTCTTCCATCCACAATCCTTGGTAATTATTCTCATTTTCCACTTTCAAGCTAAGGAAACTAAGACTCACAGGCCATCCTACCCCATGACTCATACCATGAAGAGAGGCACTACAACATTTGGCCAGGTCCACCTGACCCTGAACCAGTTCCTTCCACTTCTTTATGAGGTCACCAATGGAGAAGGTGCTGTAAGACATCAGAGCATGTGGTCACTTCTCTGTTTAGGCAGAAAGTCTCAGAGGATAGAGGGAAGAGGAGCTGGGCCTACAGGTTCTTTGGGGTTCTGTGCACTGGACCCCACTTCTGTCTAGGCCCAAAACTGAGCATCTTGCCAAAACCACAGTAGTCAAGACTGGGAGCAGAACACAGCACTTGCCCCAGAGACAGGCAGCATTTCCCATACCTGTGGAATGCCATACTGGTCGATGACCTGCCAGATGTACCAGTCTTCTTTCCGAGATGTTTTCCGGAACCGGAAGGTTGTGACAAAGGCGTACTCATCAGGCAGACCTTGGGGGAATACATCCCTGAGAACAGAGAGACAGACATAAGGTAGAAGGATTAGTGAGGAGAGTGTGGAGCTGGTAGAGGAAGCTTCCATGTCTGCTCAGCTACTAAGTCTTGGTGGTGTGACCCCCCCCCCAAGGATGCCCATCATCTACTGGCTCCCAACCCTCCCAACGACTGACGGTCAATAAGTGCTAAGTGACCCTCCCCCAGGAATGGTTACAGTAGAGACTTCCAATCTTCACCTCTCCTGTCCTGTTCCCATGTTGATTTTACCAGGGATCCTATGCCAAGTATCTATAGTCTCAATGTACATCTTCATAAAATCCTAATGCCTAGGTGGTCATGAGAGTGGAACCCTTAGGACAGATCGGTGCCCTTGTAAGAGAGGTCCCTCAGTGTTCGGTATTTCTGTCACATGGTATTACCATGAGAAGACACCATCAGTGAAGACCTGACCTTAGACAACAAGCCTCTAGCTCTTCAAGAAGCTTCTGCCACTTATGAACCATGTAGACTATACAGCATTGTCACTAAGACACAGGACATCCTCTTAGAAATGCAGTTACTATGGAGGCCCAAAAGCCAATCACTCTGTGCCTGCCCAGGGTGTCCTTGGACCAACCCTCCTTCCACCTTCACCCATGTCATGGACAGAGACACCTGCACTTCCTCCTGACCCTTAGTATAGCCTTGCAAAATAAATCTTCTTTCTTTCTTCCCCCTCCCATTCTCTACCAACAGAGTTCTGCAAATAATAACTTACATACTTGCTCATTTCATCAGCTCTCACCACCACATATTCAAATGAATGTAGATTCAAAGCACCTGGTCTTGGCCCCACAGATCTCCACAGTTTCCTTGTGGGGATCCCTATGAGAAAGTCTGATAACCCCCTGTCCGTCAGCTCTACCACAAAGCCCCTAGTACAGCAGACTTCCTACAGGTGCTAAGGAATAAAGAACCCTGAAAGCTGTCAAATGGAGTCTTTGTGCAAAATCCTCTCTTTCCCCCCAGGCCAGGCTAGTCTTCTCAGAGGACACTGAGAGGGGTAACCTCCCATTGCAATGGAGGACACCACACCACGAACCGCCACTCCCTCTGGACAGCAGTGACATTCCTCCTACCCCAGTGTGAAAACAATGGCGCCTCTAGACACCACCAGATCTTGCCAACTCCCCCTGGTGAATACCTATGTTCTACCTAGGCTATCCATACTATCAAAACAAAGTTCATCCTATTTTTATAAGGTTTCTTCAACAAATTACACATATGTTCTTAATACAATAATCTAAGACTTGATTTTAAAATGAGTACTTTGAGAAACTTAATATAAGGAGGACACTGAGTCTTCATTTCATTCCACCCTGGAAAGAACTTGTGAAGGAGTATTTTGATCTTTGCATTATCGGTCAGGACCCCTGGACTCTTTGGGGTTAACTCAAGGAGATTTAGCAGACAGAGTTCACACCCAGCGGGTCTGGTCTCTCCATAGTTTTTCTCTTAACCACCAGCCAACTGTTCTTTCCTTCTGTAGAATTTGGCCAGGAAGGAGCCAAAGTCTACCCTGGGGGTGGAAGACTGCCTCTGGGAACACACATAGCATGGATTTTGCTGCTGGAGGAGATGGAGGCTGTCTGGCCAGACATCCAGAAAGGGAAGTGGGAAGGTGTCTGGGTTCCTGGTTCTTAGATTTGCAGATCCTCAGGGATCCTTCATGTAGCTACAGAACTCCTGAGCTTAGACTGGTCCTCACTGATTCTCCTCTGACAGATCCAGGCTGAGAGCTGACCCAGTTGTTCAATATCATCTCTCTGGTCTACAACATCACCGAGGATCATATAGAAACAGGAGGCAAAGAGCCTGTCACCTTCAGCACCTAGGCTTCCCTCAGGAGTTAGGAAGTCCTTTAACCACCAAGCATGTAGAAAGAGACAGGATGTCACCACCTAAGACACTTCTATTTTTTTGTTCATTTCATTCATAAATCTGTCTATTGTTTTCTTTCTAAACACTCTTTACTCTTATTATTTTGAATTATCTCAACAGACATATGCAAGTGTGTGCATCCAAACAAAAGATGTGTGTGTGTGTGTGCGCATGTGCGCGCGCACACGCACACACACATACACAGAGAGAGAGAGAGACAGGCAGAGACAAGCAATGCACATATACATACCTACACATATATAGTCTGGGGTGGAGGAATCAGTTTAATCAAGGGTAGGAAATCCAATGAACAATTCTTTCCATAAATAATGTAGCAGGTATGAAATTATAGTGCAAAGGACAAGGTTTTGGACTTCAAGTACCTGACCAGGAGGCCAGCTTCTGTTTCCTGTTATCTGTGAGATTTTAACAAGTGACTGTCTTCCTTAGAGTCTCAGATGTTGTACCCAATAAATGAGAGTAATGCCTGCCCTGCTCACCTCATGTTATTATAGTGAGACGCAAATGAAGGAAGAGGTGTAAAAATGCCCTTGACGTGTTAAAGAAATGAGTAATGTCGAAAGTGACATCTTTTTGCATTATGAATAAAATTAACTTGCAAATTAAATCATGTATGTATAAGGATGAATACATTTCAAAGGATTATAAAGGGAAGGGAAACTATCCTTTCTTGAGATGTCTGAGTTGCGAAGCTATGCTGTATGAAATGGAACACACACAGTAATCCCCACTCAGGAAACTGCCAGTGTCACAGAAGCTAAACTCATCACCCAGAAGTTGTGCCCCGTCCTCTGTTCTCTAGAGTAAGAGCTTAAAGATGTTCTGCTGATTGACAGGTGTCCCTGGAGAACAAGACATCTCTATAAATGGGAAGGGTCCTCTGTGAGGCATCTGCCACATTTGTGTAACGCTCTCCCTTTTGTTCCTCTATGGTTAAATTACATATGATGCTTTTTTGTTTCTGAGTACTGTTGCTGGTGAATTCATAAGAAGGCATGAAGTAAGAGTGGAGTCTGGAGCCTATCTTTGCATTTCCCTAAAAGAGCCTGGGACCAGGTGATTCACATCACCCCAAGCATCTGTGCACCATTGCAGAAGATGCTCAGTACCTAGGAGGTCAGAGTTCAGTCTCTGTTCCACAGGTGAAAAGATGGAGCTCAGAGAGGAGTCACGTGCCTCGTTCTCCTTTACTCTCAGGGAATGCAGGTTTGGAGCCATAGGTGAGATGATGCTACAGTCTAATGCAGAGTTGGCTCTCGGAAGATGCTGAGTGAACTCAATGCTGTGTTCCAGTCTGTGTTCATGGCTCACCATGGGTAGCTGAAATCTGACTTCTCTCCCTGTGGTCTAATTTATGCTGTCAGGAGAGAGCCACCAATCCCCTGCTATAGGCAGTGATTAGCTCAGTGATGGACTCTGGAAGAGACCAAGACTTAGGTCTCTCACAAAGTTTCTAACGAAGCAGCAAAGACAGTTTGCAAAGGACCAACTGCATAGTTTGATTCACTGGACGCAAATTCACCATGCTCAATCAATGCAGGAGTGTGCTGTGAGGAGAGTGGAGGAAGGGAAGGTCTGTCTTAGGGTGGAGGTTCCCCAAGAGCAGCAGCTAAAGCCCAACAGTTGAACTATACTCGAAGGAGGAGCAGAGCAGGTACCCAGGCTAGAGAAAGGGACACAGCAAAGGCCTGGCAGTATGAGGAGGTACCTGGAATTCTCTAAACACACAGGAGTCAACAAAGGAGGCTTGGGTCAAACCATGAGACACTGAAGGTGATTCCAAATGCCAGTCTGCCATTTATGGCCTCTGAGTTTAAGAAACCATAAAGGCAATTAAAGAGTTACAAGATGGAGGAGGGATCTCATGATGCAGGAGTATCCTAGTTTTCAAACCCTCTGCCTATCTCTAGTGAGCACAGAGCACTCATTGTGGGATCATGTTTAGCCCTTCACTGGAGATACAGCGGGATCAGACACTGGACAAATACGTGCAGCCTAGCTTCTCAACATCACAAAGCAGGGATACTCATCGCAGGTGGAAACAGAAGAAAAAGGAGACATTTGGTAATGTATAAACAAGGCACCCAGTCAACAACATGGGAACTGGATCTTCGCTGACCAAAAACAGTACATGGTTCTAGGATATAGACATTTGCTAGGTGTGGCCATGGCTGGTCCATAGGAGGTGATAGGTGGCGATAAACATAAAATGGTTGATCTTTAATGAGCTGAAAGAAAACTGCATCCATAAATGGATGGTTAATGTCAAATGAACAGATGAGCACAAAATGAAGATAAAATCATTAGCGCAATGAGCATGGAATTGCAAAGTACGAGCTGAACTTCCCAGATCAGCAGCTAAGTTGGGTCACCTGAGTGTAAACTTCACCAGGCACTCTACCAAGTGTGTTACAGCTCAGCTCAGTGCTGAGTGAGCAGCTGTGGCAGGCTGCACCCTGGTCCCCAGAGCATGCAGATGTTCTGAAAGGAGAAAAGACCACTCACTCAGTTCTCTGCACCACAGGGAAGGAACCCATCCGTACATAGGAACTCTGTGCTCCATTTTCTCTCTTCCCCAAGATTTCCTTCACACTGAACAAATCCATCAGGTCAAAACCTGTGCAAACAGAAGAGTGAGTTTAGCAGAGGAAGAGTATGAGACATGAACAGTGTCTTAGGGTTTCTATTGCTGTGAAGAGACATCATGACCACAGCAACTCTTGTCAAGGAAAACATTTAATTGTGTTGGCTCGCTTACAGTTCAGAGGTTTAGTCCATTATCATCATGACAGGAAGCAAAGTAGCACACAGGTAGGCACAGTGCTAGAGAAGAAGCTGGGAGTTCTTACATCTTGACTTTCAGGCAACAGGAAGTGGTCTGAGACACTGAGTATGGCTTGAGCATATATGAGACCTCAAAGCCCACCTCCACAGTGACACACTTCCTCCACCAAGGCCATATCTACTCTAACAAAGCCACACCTCCTAATAGTGCCACTCCCTTTGGGGGTCATTTTCTTTCAAATCACCACAAACAACTAGTTCATTCTCTTCAAAGGCAGCCCACCCACTCTGCCTCAAGGGGTGGGGACTTAGATATAAGAACACATATTGGGAAGACAAGAGGAGCTGAGCCTCAAGCCCAGTGCCAGGATAAGGCACTGGGGAATGCAGACACTGACCCCCACACTGGAATGTGAGAACCAAGAGCATCCTGGATCATGGTTAAGTACAACAAGACAAATGAAGGTGTTTTGGTTTCCCCTGCTGTGGGGACTTCTGTGTTCCAGAAGCACAAATGTGCATGCAGATCCTTTAGGACATGGGTTCTCAACCTTCTTAATGCTATGACCCTTTAATACAGCTCCTCCATGTCGTGGTGAGCCCAACCATAAAATTATTTTCACTGCTATTTCTTAACTGTAATTTTGCTACTGTTGTGAATCGTAATGTAAATACTTTTGGAGATGGAGGTTTGCCAAAGAGGTCGTGAGACCTGCTGCTTTGGGACCATCCACAACTTAAGGCTTTCCTTCCTGCAGCCACACTACTGCCTTTCCCTCGGATCTTGCTGGGATTGCTGGCTGTGGCTTTGGAATCTCATGATTTTAAAGAGAGAAACATGAGAGAGACATAAACTAACTGCCTTTGCAGTATTTGCATTAGTAAACGGTGAGTATTTCAGCTTGCTTTGATTTCTCTTAAAAGATGACTAAGAGCCATTGTCAGCACAAAGTAAAAGAATAGTCATGGCCGAGGGCTTTAAACTGGGAGAGTAGTGAGCATGGAGATGGAAGATTAATTCTTCTCAGACACATATTTATGGGAATCTGGCATGTTTTATGACCAGCAGAGGTCTCTGGTTGTTGCACAGAGGACAGCGAAGATGCCTAGATGCCCAGCAGATGAGTCTGTTCCAACCATGACATAAGAGCCTGAGTGTGCACCACTCAGTAGCAATCCTCTCCACCATCCGAAGTGCATCCTTCCATAGTAAGATGCTCTACCTATGATGCCTTGGCTGATATGGAGAGTTGGAAAGCCCTGCAGCCTAGGCCCACCAAGCCTCCAGAGAACAACACCTGTTCTAGAGGCTGACAGTGTGATGGAATTTGGACGTGGAAGCCCATGACATTGTATGCCTCACTTTTAGCTTTAACTGAAAAAGTATGGAAGATCACACCAAATGCTGCTTAAATACTAGATGCTCTGCATAACCCTTAGCCCTGGGTGACAGTGTGAGCACTTCCTATCCCATAATAAGCTCTGAATAAAACTAGCAGGTGGAGAGGGTAAGGTGGGTCTCCCCAACACTGGTCTCCTGGGAAACTGACTGACTCACTTTCTCCTCCCTAGATATCAGTTCCCCCATCTGTAAGCTATGTGGAGGTTGAAATTGGTCACCTTATGTGCTTTTAGTGCCTATAACTTGCTGTGGATACCGCTCTGTATAAATAAAATGCTGATTGGCCAGAAGCCAAGCAGGAAGTATAGGCAGGACAAGCAGAGAAGAGAATTCTGGGAAGTAGATGGCTGAGGCAGAGAGACGCTGCCAGCCGCCGCCATAAGAAGCAACATGTTAAGATACTGGAAAGCCACGAGCCACGTGGCAACTTATAGACTAATACATATGGGTTAATTTAAGATATAAGAACTAGATAACAAGAGGCCTGCTGCAGCCATACAATTTGTAACCAATATAAGTCTCTGTGTGTTTACTTGGTTGGGTCTAAGCAGCTGCAGGACTGGCAGGTAAAAGAGATTTGTCCTGACTGTGGGCCAGGCAGGACTGGACAAAACTCTAATTACAATAACTATGCAGCATGGTTATAACAATATTTATCACGGTGTAGTTTGACTTCCACTGTGCTTCCTTTGTAACAGTGAATTCGAATGTCCAGGGTACATGCAGCAAAGGAGTCCTTAGCTCAGTGAGCACAGCTGGAGAGACAAGCTGACAGGGTAGAATGAATCATTACCCTGTGCACCAAGTTAAGGAAAGGATGTGCTACAGGCATTTACTGTGTTTAATGAAGCCAAAGCACCCTCTGTTAGTATTCTGACACACATACACACCCCGCCTTGGGGACCCTCCAAGTGTCCTCCTAATGCCATCCTATGTTCCCTTTAAGAAGAAAACTCCTCCCCCTTTTTGCTCTCTCTCTTTATCCTTCTCCTCCTTGAGATGTATACCTCGCCCCCTCTCTCCTCTCCTCTCTTTTCTCTCTCTCTCTGTCTTTCCATTATAATAAACTCATTTCCTGTGGATGCAGTGCCTGAGGTGTGAGTGACTGTTCACGCGCTGCAGCCTGACACCCACTGCATCTGCCCAGCATGTTTCCCGCACCCACGGGACACCTTGGCCCGGCCAGCCAGGGCCTCCCGCCCGCCCGTCATATCATTACACACTCTGCCCAAAAAGACTCTGAGGAAGCAATCTAACTCTGTTGAGCCTGTTTCCTTAACTATAAAAAGAGGGGGGCAATATCTTATTGGTCTGAGATGATATTTCAATCTGATAATGTCATAAGGTTCTTGAAGGTAGCTGGAGCCCTGTAATCACTCAAGAGGATACCAACAGCTCTCTCTGGAGCCTAAGGAGATAATCTGTGGCATTGTGTACTCGTAGAGTTCCCTGACACAGGGGCCTTGAACCTCAGAAACAGTACCACCACTATCACCCTGACTAGGCAGGACCAGGTTCCAAGAAATGACCAAGGCAGAGCACAGAGCAGCCACCTCCCCTACCTAGCAAGGAGTCCTGGGGAGTCCCTAAGAAATCCATGAGCTGGGAGGAAGCTAATGGAATGCAACTGAGGGAGATAAGCTCTTCTGCATTTGGAGTGGCGGGGGCGGGGGGTGGGGGTGGGCGATGCACTCCCCAGTCTACTTGGAGTAGGAACTGGCTGTCCTAGTGACAACAATCTGAATTTATCTATGGGCAGAGGTACCCAGCATGCCCCTCAGGGACTTGGGAAAAAAAAACAGTCCCTACCTACTTAAAGGAAGCATTCTCCTTATCTCTGGCAAAAGGGACCTCTGGTCCTTCCATTAACACATGCCTGTGGTGCCTATTAGCATATCAAGGTCTATGCTAGCATCTAAACTCCTTCAATCCCTACTCACAAGCACCTGCTATACACTTCAAAGTCCTGCCCCCAGGTTACAGGCTTCTCTCCTCCCAGGTACCCGCTACCTTAAAACCCTGGAAAAGCACCCCACCCCCACCACATCACTTCTCTCTGCTTTCCCAGAGATGGCCTAGGCAGTGTGGAATACATTTTTCCCTTTTTATCCACGAATTGACTTTTTTTTTTTTTTTTTAAACTGGGCCCATTTCATTCAAAAACTTCAAACAGCAAGCATTTAACTAGGTGATAACAAATGGTACTGTTAGGCTTCAAACCCGGGACAAATAGCTGAGGTGCCTACTTAACATATCAAAGCAGACCTGGCCTCCAGATTCTCCCAGCATCCCTCAGTTACAGGACCCTAGGGCTTGCATCCCCAGCCCCCTACCTAAAACTCTCCAGCCCAGTAGGCTGGGCTTCTCTTCCCTATATAATCAGGACATTTTGGTTACCCTTGGCTCTCTTTGTACCTTTGGACCTCCTGGTTGCTGTACCTGGTTCCCCCTCTTTCCCTTCTCCCCTTCCCCTGCCATCTCCTCACATGGCACAGCTCATGTACAATCTGGACTCTCCCAGAGGTCCTTGCTTCTGGCTAGGCTCTCCCATACATCTATAATAAACCTCCTCCATCACATCTAGGAGCAGTCATGCTTCCTTTCCTTTTTATTTCTTTTTTTTCCACTCATTTGAGGCTGAAACCTGGGATAGAACCAGGGACTGAATGAAAACAAAAATAATAAAGAAATAACTATATAAAAAGGAAAAGGAACCTGAAAGGACATGACTTTTGTCCCAGGTTTGAAACCTAACAGGCACCAATTTACCTGAAATAAGTCATGGCTGGGAGGAAACGGGAAAGCTCTGGGGTGGTGAGGTGACTATGAGGACAGACATCCTGAGAGGAAGCAGCAGTCCTTGAATGCAAAGTTTCCAAGGCTGACCAGTGCCTCATCACCATTCAGTTGGACCACACACCTGGGCCACTGTTCAGGAAAGTTGTATGACACTTTTAGTGGCCAAGCACTGGCAGAGAAGGTATTAGAACTGAGGGCGATCATAGACATTCTTCAGATCTCTTGTTGTCCAGATGGGGAAACTGAGTTTCAGAGAAATCAGGAATTTGAGCTGCAGCCACCTGGCTGGCAAGAAGCAGGCTGATCTAAGATATGTGTCTCAATACTTCCTGTCTATTCTTATCTTCATCCTCACTTTCCCAGGCCAAATGAACCCTAAAAAGTGACAGATATTTAAGGGACTGCCTGAAAGTAAGGTCTTTCAGAGCTGCATTTATTTTTCAAAACAAAGAAAGCTTCTCTAATGTCTCAATTACGATGAAATTGACAAGCTGGATAATCTATAACTCCCTCTTCAGCTGCAACGTAGCTGGGACACTTTCTCAAGCCCCATACCTATTAAACGACATTGCAGAGAAAGCAGAGTATCTGCACACACACAGCAGATGCCTGTGTGTGTAGATGCCCCCGTACCCCTGTCCTGCAGTAAGTAAGACTCATCTCCTGGGAGCCCCAGAGGGGCAGAGAAGGTGCCACGACTTCACTGGCTGTGAGTGGATGCAACAGGATGCATAACAGAGAATCTCACAACTGGCCAAGCACCCAAAGCACTCATCAGAGGGTTCCTACCCATGTATGACAGATTAGGCCACCTGTTCAAAGGTCTGCATAGTCACAAAAATAAGCACACACATACAGGCACGAGACAGCATGCACACACATGCACATGCACACACATGCACACACACACACACACACACACACACACACAAGCACGTGTGGGTGCATATATACACACATCACACCTTCTGAATCCCTCAGCAAGAAACAGAAAAGAAGCAAAACTGCACTACTCTTTAGACTATATATAGGACAAGAAATCTGTGGACTCAACTGATTCACAGATCCTGTGCTAGATTCTTCTGTTCTTGTCTTCTGCCCTGTTCCCTCCTCTCCTCCCTCTCACCCTTTTCTCTTCAGCATATTCATCTTTTTATCTTTTAGCCACTCATCCAATCTCCTTCCACTCCTTCACATTTTCACACTTAAACTTAAGCTTCTTTTCTCTCATTCCACCCATCCATCCATCTATCCATCCATCTACCCATTCATCTATCCATCCATCCATCCATCCATCCATCCATCCATCCATCCATCCATCCATCCATCTACCCATTCATCCACTCAAAATACATCTTTTAAGCTCCTTCTACATGCCAGAGGTGCCACTCCATATATCCCAAGGAACACAGAATGGGAAGACAGAGACAGGTTCTGTCTTCAAACAGCTCGTGTGCTTTCAGGGGACGTAGATAGTGGCAATACCTTCAGATGGGAGTTCTTGAGATAGAGTAAACCAGAAGAGCAGTTATCCTCTGAACCTCAGATTTCCCACCTGTGAGGGAAACATTGTGCCTCTCCCCTGCTGTGCTATTTAAATGAAGAAATGCATGGGCTCTCAGCAAGTGGTGGCTGCTGCTGCTGCTGCTATCAATGTCACCACTGTCATGAACACTCCCAGCATGGGCATACACACTGAATAATGAATTACTTGGGAGATGCTGTTCCCCCAGGCATGTGGCTCACAAAGCCAAATGTAGACAAAGCAACCAGGTAAGAATAGACTTTGAAAAGGGACTTCAAAGGGAGCTGTCCTGCGCAGAACTGAGCAGGCACATTCCTTTTGTGGGAATGGATAATGGATTGTCTGAGAGCATCACGGGGGTGGGGGGATCACTGAGGCACAAAGTGGGCACATCCAATTCAAATTGTGCAGTGGTTTCCCATTCTGGGCAGAGCAGCTCAGCTGCAAACAGGCTAGCCTCAAAGCACCTGAGTTTTCAAAGGGAAACAGGAAAAGTCACCTTCATCTTGTGAGTCGGACAAAGAAGCTGTGACAAAGACTGCACCCCTTGAGTGCCCACTCTGTTTCACAGGTCCCATCAGCAAGAAGAGATGGATACCTCTGCCTGCTGTAGCTTCCTCCAAAAGTCTCAGAAGTTTAACTGGAGTTGCTTGATGGGCAAGATGGAGCAAAGGTGACTAAGGCCCAAAGCTGCCACAATGGATCCTTCACGGAAACCCTGGGAGTCAAGGTCTGCTGCGAACCTATAAGCCGTGCCGAAGAGCATGGCACTGGCCTGACTCTGCACCATCGCGGTGGGAGGTGCTTCCAGGAGCATCCACTCCCCTGCATGTTCTTCCTGTTGAACACATAGGTATAGCAGCCTTCTACTAGAAAAATCCTCAGTCTTAAAGATACAGATGTTGCATTGATGCAGTCCACAGGGGCACACTGACAGGGCACATACTTCCTGGGACTGGATGTGTCTGAACCGTACCTAGTCCTGACCTCAGGTGCTGGCAGCCCAGGCTGGGAGATATGCACACACGGCGGAAATTGGACCTGAGGACAATGGAGGAGGGAAAATGGAGAAAAGGACCTGGAACTAGGAGACAGACGGAGCCAGGAGACAGACCTTGTTGAGGAAAGCAGAAGAGAAGCCAACAGTCCACATGCTCACTCCAAGTGCTAAGTGGGACTGTGGTCACAGGAGAACTAATCAATACACAACACAATCAGAACAATGGGGCCATCAACTCCCCACACTCCACAAGCTGCCATGGCCCTTCTTTCTGCCAGGCATTGTTGGAGATGGTCTTTTCGTAGCCCTGGAATGCTTCTCTCTGCCTCAGGCCTTTAGTCACATGCCCGCTTCCCCACCTGCTGAGCTCCTCATCTGTTTATGCTGCTGATCCAATCCCCCTTCTCTCTGAAGTACCTCTATTTATTCATTCAACTGCTCAATTTGCCATCATTCGCTTGCCGATCCACCGGACGCCTGCTACACTCATTGTCATGAAATTTTTAGGATGGCCCCAACCTGCCAAAATGAAAACTGTATATAGACGCTCCTCAGTGTTGAGGGATTACTGCCACCTGCAGAGTTCAAACCATTCCACCAGGACATTGGTGACAGATGAGAATGATAGAAGAGTTGGTGGCGGGGGTAGGGGGGGCACGCTTAGATCTGCAAGCTGCACATGAAAGCAATCCTATGTGTTGGGGGTCTCTCTTACCTGTGATTTCCTTGGATCCTCCATTAGTGTGTTTAAAGCGGTCTCCTTCTACCCGAACACTGGGGCAGAGCACGTCTGAAAAAAAGCAAGAGGAAACAGACAGATGAGAAAACATGCCTACTATATCCCTATAGAGTGTGAGAGCAACAAGCCCTATTCTACCTACAGTGAAGAGTGGCACACAGAGGGGGCTGGTGGCCCTGTATTATTTAATTCTTTCACGTACCACTGGACATGTCTTGCCAGAACAGTCATTATTGTAGCTTACAGGGTTCACAGTTTGGTAAGATTGGTGCTCCATTTTCTCCTCTGGCAGCATGCACGGTACTTTCCAGCACAACGAAAATTAGCCAGTAGGAATGAGGCTTCCAGATCAGTGCCAGCTTGATATTTCCATGTTCTATGATTCAAGTATCTTTAGCAATATATATATATATATATTATATATATAATATATATATATATATTATATGTACATAAATGCACAGGTTTTCGAGTGACTTTTTGAGAGGTCTTCAGTGTTATTTATCTATTCCTGTATTCCCTCTTCCTCTACCCTACCCTTTCATTCCCATATCAATTCAATCCCTCTTGTTTAATTAATCTTTTAGCCTTTATACCACTGATCATTTCTCTATTTTGATATTGTTTCTTTGAGGGGAATGTCCTGGGAAAACCTCACTGTTCTTGGGCAGGCAAGCAGATGCAACCATCTGTCAACTCTTATCAGAGAAGCTTCTATTTGTAGTAATGAGCGATTAACACAGAGGCTGTCAACTGGCTAACATGCAGAGATGAAGACATGGGAAAACTAGATCACACCCCTTCCTCCAAGACTCGGGGATCATTGCAAAAGAGAAGAAAGATTTTAGGATCCAGAGGTGGTGAATGATTACAAGGACGTAGTGTTTTCTAGACACAGCAGGGCAGCTGACTATATGAACCCAGAGCAGTGGCAGCATGCACAAAACCCGTGTGAGTTCAAGCCAGACCAAATCTCCAGCATGAAGAGGGGAAGTAGAAATGAAGTCCCACCCCTAGCTGGGATGCTATTGGAAATAGACAGCAGGGGAAGATGGAGTCAGTTTTCCTTAAGAGGGTATCCCCTGGAGAGATGACCGTGCTCCAGTGAGAGGTTATATATCCAAGAATATATGGGTAGCACAAATTGGACTTGGTAGGTGTTTTATTTTTTCTTTTTTAAGGAGCACATAAATTTGGCTTGGTAGGTAGGGAAGGCTGGTGGATCTGGAAGGAGTTCAGGGTGGTGGTGAATATGATTAAAACATATTGAACAAATTATCTAGGAACTAATAATTTTTAAGAAATGATAAGATTGAGCCACACAGATAAGAGAACCAAAGGAGATATAGGCTGAGGAAAACCCATTTGTGGAGATATGAGAATATGAAATATTTATACGAACATATATATGAAAACAAAAGGCAGTGAGCCATTCATCAAATGGGGACTGTGTGTCAGAGGGTGAGCCCCCAAGACACCTGCTCACCTCCCTGTGATCCAGCCCTGCCCAGGAAGCAATCTGGCCATTACGTATTATTATTTTAATCACCAGGCACTTTCACCATCCATTAATTTTATGTGCAGTAACGGATCACTTTCCCTATTTTGGGACATCAACACTTGAGTGCAGAACTGTTGGGGCACCCTTAGCTCACAACAGGAAGGGTAATGGGTGAGAGAGCCCCTGCTTTCAAGCATGTATTTGGATGCAGATCCCCTACAAGGCACCACGAGGTCTGACAACCACAGGGAAAGTGTTATTTTGGAAGCAGCACCAGGCTGTCTGTCTAGGACTAAATCTGAGGGAAGAAGCGGGCACAGGGCAATATTTAGGCAGCTCCACCCAACACAGGCTGCAGCTGTGGGGTGGTGAATGATTGCTGTAACTCTGGCAGCCCCCCAGAAAGACAGGCAGGGGATGGTCAGTCATTGAAATGAGTCTACACTGTAAATGGAGTTGACCCAGATGGCTCTGTCCAGGATGGTGAGCAAAACCCTGGAGGCTGATGACTGCGTCACTGAGTCACATCTACGCATAACCCATGGGAAGGAAGGACCTGGTTTGAAGACTCAGATGGCAGAGGCAATCTGGAGATCCCAGACACAGAAAGACTAGGTGTCTTGTTGGGGGAGACAGACTTGTTCACACTGCTTTAAGGAATCATTTCCAAAAGAACCGCAGATTGCCAAAGGCCCTCAGCGCACATCATTGCTAAGCCTCCTCTATTCAAGAGGCTCACACGGCAATTCATAGCCCATCTGGTCAAGTCAGCACATATAGCTCACCAAATAACTCCCCAGCCAGGCTTCCCAACAATGCCAGGGGCCTTGGGGGTCACCCATGTCATAGCTGAATCTGACAGGCACCCCACAGGCTCACATTTTCAACTCCATTTCCCCCACTGGTGGCACTATTTTGAGCTCATACACAACTTTGGGTGTATGAGCCCACCTAGCAAAAATGGCTGACTACCAGGGGTGGGGGGCTTGGAAGGTTATACCTGATTGCCATTGCTGTCTCTCCTTCCTAATGGCTGTGACGTGAACAGCCTCTACCACAGGCTCCCACTGCCATAAACTCCACTGTGCCTTCTCCATTATGATGGACTAAAACCCCCTGAAACCATGAACTAAAATAAATACTTCCTTCTGAAAATTGTTTCCTACGTCAGGTTCACAGTGACACAAAAGTAGCTAACATGGCCTGCTTTCAGGGAGATAGGCGTGGTACCCCAACCCCAGCTCAGCCATCTTCCAGTTCCCTTTACACAGATACCTCTACATCTTGAGTCATGGCCTGTTTATTTCCACATTCGCTATTTGTTTAACTGAAATACAGACTGACTTCTAGATCTGTCCCAAACTCACATATTGTTCAAAGGACACAGAAATGGGTAACAGAGCATACTGCAGTTCTGCCTTCAGCTGCTTGTGGGCTGTGATGTCCCTACTCATTCCTACCTGGAGAAGGACCCCCTCCAGAGAGAGACCAAGTTCCAGAGCTAGTGACACAATACTCATGTCACTGTTGGGCATGTGTGCCCCCAGTCGGTGGCTGGATCTCAGTTCAAGTGTACATGCCCACTGTCTCCACCAGGTGTAGCCCAGGCCTCTGATTTAATCCAAATAGAAACAACCACTGACCCTTGAACTGGGAGGAAAATGTTGGCTGGTAGATGGTAGTCTTCAAGATACCCTGTTCACCATGATTTTGATGAGTCAAAGAGATGATATCCTAGGCTCCAAGGCTCCTGGGATGGGGGTGTGACAGTCACTTTTAGTCATCAACATAATCCTCACCGTTTACTTCTGTTGGCTACAAAAATGACAGCATTTTCAACCCACAAGGAAAAAAAAATCTGACTAATTGGTAATTGGTTATGTCACTATAGTTGAATTTTTTTTCACTTTGCAATCAAATGCATCCAAACTTGGAAAAACCCACTTCTTGTGGGCTGCACCAAGATGCTAGGGCAGAGAACCCTTTGAAGGTTTGAGTTTCTGGATATGTGAGGAGAAGCAATGGGTTATGGGAACCAATGCATTATTCCCCTAGGAGAGAAGCCACTGGCAGAGCAGGGTCCCTTCACTGTCCCAATATACATGGATTTATCCAGTAACTACTGGGATCCACTTGAGCAGGAGTTCTGGAGCTAGAGCAAGGGCAAGAGCTAAGATTTCAAAAAATCCACTTATTGTGTTCTTGGCTGGTTGCATTTCCTTCTTACAGACCTGAGAACAGAAATGGATGACTGCAAAGTCCCTGCTCCCTCAACACCGGTTCACTGTCTACACACCAATATCCATCCACTGCATTTTAGGTTTAGAACAAGGGCCCCGTGCTTCTCAGGAGAACGCTGGTACGCTTGCGTCTTTGCACAGATCAGGCTTCATCATACCAGGAGCTGGTCAGAAGAGCTTCCCCAAGGGGTGACACTAGACACTTACTTCAGTCTCTCTGGAAAAGCACTTGAACTTACTTGCCCTCAGTTTACCATATAGACAAGGAGTCCATTTGGCACATTATGGAATGGGGGACGTTTTTGACATCCTGCACTTTATGTTGGCACATCCGTGGACCTCTCTGTGGGACATACAGTCATACCCCTCTTTGGTTTTCACCCAAGTCTTTTCCAGTTTGGAAAAAGAGGAAATTGTTAGGAGCCCACTGTATACCCATTGCCTGGTCGATAACTGAACACACTACCATCCTCAGTAGAATTTGTTCCTATTACACAAATGCAACAACTAATATCTAAGAAAATTGGGGAAATTCACTAGGTCTGAGGAGCACCTGTATTTAAATTAAACACCACCTTGAATCTAGATCCCTGTAGTGGAGATGACAGGTCCTAAGGGTGAATATCAACAGGAACAACAGAGGCCAGGCATGCTGGAGCTGGGTAAAGATAAGACAGAGCAATTGCTGCTCATTCATCAGCTCATGGAAGGCGCTGCTGGGTGGAGCTGACCACAGGGAGATGCTGATGTTCCAAGTGGACAAGGGAAAAGGTGGAGAGGGGGAGGGATAACTCACTTGTAGACACATAGCCCAGTCTTCCACTGCTCCAGCTGTGTCAGCGAGGGATCGTCTATGCTCGCCTGCTTCACAGAGGCAGCAGACAGTATACCATGTACAACGACTCCAGAGATAACATTAACAAGCATTCCATTCCTAATGGCTTCCCAGGGATGGGGTGGCCATATGTCTAAGTTTAATACTGGGCATGCTGTGTGGGCTGTTTGTGGGTTTCTTCACTACTCAATTGGGGGAAAGAATTATCTCCAGGACCAGAAGACATATGGAGATGGCTTGCTGTGCTGCAGACACTGTTGGGAAGCATGTAAAATACATTAACAGACTTAATTACATCCTCGCTACAGCTTTATGAAGTGGATGCCCTTAATTACAGAAGCACAAAGAAGGGTATACAGAAGGCAGGAACTGCCCAAGGCTCACACTGCCAGCAGGTGGTGATTCAGCAGGCTCCTGTGTGTCTGGTCCTCAGCACGCATGCTATGGCCTCTCTAGAGGCTGGGTCACCTGACCAGAGACTCTAGCCTGCCTCCAAAGCCTGCCTGTATAGCATCCAGATGGCTTGCTACCTTCTGAAATACCCTCTGGCTTTTGAACAGTTCTGACCTGCAGAGGCGTCTTCCCGAACTCTGCACGGGTAAGATTCACTTACTTATATGCATGGGGAAGACAAAGCTCAGAGAGGTTAAGAAATTTACCCAGGACCACACAGCCAGTAAGGGGCAGAGGTAGGACACATGCCCAGGGAGTCTAACTTAAGCATGTGCACTTTCAACCATTATCCATTTGATCCCTGCCTTGGAAAGCACTTTGGCAATAAAAAAAAAAAAAAAAAAAAAAAAAAAAACCCATAGTCCAGCAGCGCTACTTTCTCAAAGTCACACATGTGCCCTAATGTAACTCTCTAAACAGAGCTGCAGGAAACACATAATTATCAGTCATCTACACTTGAATCAGTTGTTAAAGGGGGGAGGTGCATAAATCACATCCAATGGCCAGTGCTGATCATGTGAGAAGGTAACCCCCTAGAGCCCACACACTGTGTTCTTATGCTCGGTTTCAACCCTGATACCTGTTCTGGGACCTTTTGGAGATTCCTGGTCCTGGTCCTATGTTTCTTCCAGACCTGTCCTGACTAGTTTTATATCAACTTGCATGAGCTAGAATCATCTGAAAAAGAGGGAACCTCAATTGAGAAAAGCCTTCCATGACTGATGGGGGAGGACCCAGCCCATGGTAGGTGGTCCCATCCTTGGGCTGGAGGTCCTTGGTTCTATAAGAAAGCAGGCTGAGCAAAGCCATGGAAGCAAGCCAGTAAACAGTAACCCCCATGGCTTCTGCATCAATTTCTGTCTCCAGGATCCTGCCCTGCTTGAGTTCCTGTCCTGACTTCCTTCAATGGTAAACAATGCTGTGGGAGTATAAGCTCAATAAACCCTTTCCTCTCCACATTTCTTTGGTCGTGGTGTTTCATCACCACAAGGCCAATGTATATGACTGAGTACCTGCTGCCTCTGCAGAGGCCCTGGCTCCTCTGGCTGGGTCCACACCTCCCAGGACCTCTGGATTGCAGAGGTAGAGTCAGGGTGCTGAACTTCTGGAGAGCATTTATGTAAACATCAGGGCCATTATGCTAGGGTATATGGCAGACACAGTAATACTAGAAAAAAAAATCCTGCTAGACCTACAGCCAGCTGCACTTGCTGGTCACACAACCCCTGTCCTCCCCGTTTCCCACTGTCTCAGAAAAGAGCAGGCGCAGGGTGAAGGGAGAGGACAGAGCCGACCCTTCCATGATGGCAAGCTAGGCACTGTCCTATTTGCAGACTGGAGAGGGAGATTAACTGATGACAAGGCAGGGTCCTGCAGACCCATCTCTCCTCTCCTACACCCATCACATACCTCTTGCTGGAAAACTCAGAGCGAGCTGGGAGAACTGGTCCCCAAGGCTGAGAATAGGAAGCCCCAACCCAGCCCTCATGTGCTGTGGAGTATCACTTTAATGAGACAAAGGTGTGTTACGTGTGTTTGTGCTGCCGAGTATTACTTTAACAGTGTAAAGGTGTGTTACTTTTGTTTGTGCTGCATTTGTTTAGCGATGTAAGGATGTATGTTAAATTATGTAAAGATGTCTTGCATCCATTTCACCTTGCCTGCCTAAGGCACCTGATTGGTCTGAATGGTAGCTAGCCAGTAGCTAGATGGAGAAAAAATAGGCAGGGCTAGCAGGCAGAGAGGATAAATAAGAGGAAAAAAATCTAGGCTCAAAAAGAGGAACAGGAGGAATGAGAGGAGGAGGAAGAGAGGAGAACAAGGGAGACGCCCAGGGCAAGAAGCCAGGCAGCCACCAGCCAGCCAGACACAGAGAAGCAATGAAAGTACTATATACAGAAATAAGAAAGGTAAAAAGCCCCAAGGCAAAAGGTAGACAAAGAGAAACAGGTTTGTTTAAGTTAAAAGAGCTAGCCAGAAATGTGCCTAAGCTAGGCTGAGGATTCAAAACTAATATAAGTCTCTTTGGGAGCTCACTGTTGACTTAAAAGAAAAAGGCTGAGCTGTGCATGGTGGTGGTGTACACCTTTAATCCCAGCACTTGGGAGACAGAGGCAGGAGGATCTCTGTGAGTTCTAGGCCAGCCTGGTCTACAAATCGAGTTCCAGGACAGCCAGGACTCCGCTACACAGAGAAACTCTATCTGAAAAAAACAAAACAAGGCTGGGTGGTGGTAGTGCATGCCTTTAATCCCAGCACCCAGGAGGTAGAGCCAGGTGGATCTCTGTGAGTTCGAGGCCAGCCTGTTCTACAGAGCGTAGAACCGCACAGAGAAACCCTGTCTCGAACACACACACACACACACACAGACACACACAGACACACAAAGCCTGGTACACTTAAGTGTCTATTTCCAAACTTAGAAGGATCAAAATCAGAATCCCCCTCCATCTGGGCTGCCAATGGATCAAGTGGGACAGGGCATAGGCAGTATTAGGCACGACATCTAGTATCTAACAACTTCTACTCATTCATGTATTCATTCCTTCAGCCAGGACATACTTTCCATGTGTCCAATACAGTTTCTACAGCTTGTGGGGTGAACACAAGCACCGCGTGACTGCAGTCAGGCGCTCCCTCCCCATTGGTGCCTACATGCTAAGGGAAGCTATAGAGAACACCACAAACAAGCCAACTGGCCAGCTATATCGCCCTCCGGTAGTGGGTAGCCACTCCAGCTTTGACCTGGAAGCTCCAACCCCCACTGAGGTTTCGGTAATGGTCACACCTACAAGGCAGGGCTGAGAGAGGATGCTGAAGACCTGGGTTCCAGATGCACAGGCTCTCTTAGTTCCTGGACCCTGGACGCTGGACCTAGCAGAGTTCTCCAGAGAATACCGCCGGACTGCGCCACGCCTTTCCCAGACACTGTAAACTATCCATTCACTTGTAAGTTACCCCACACAATAAACCTCCCTTTTAACTACATGGAGTGGCCTTAATAATTTCACCAATACCCTCCCTACAGAGGAAATACACCTATGTGGTGACAGGGTGATGAGCGAGCTTCTAGGATGGACACTGGACCTCTGAGTGATACCTGAGCTGAGAGGCATGGAGAACAGCCAGAAAAGAAGCGGGCGAAACAGGCAACTCAGAGCCCCAGCAGTCAGAGGCTACGGCTGACAGGCACTGTTTGACAGTGGCAGTGGGAAACAAGAGCCACCTTGAAACTAGTGGCAAAAGTCAGGGGAAAGGGTAGCCCCTTATAACCCAAGGCAGGGTTTGGAATTCCAGGCAATCAAGAGACCTCTGCCCAGGAGGACAAGGACAAGTGTGTTAGAAGCTGGGTAGCAGGTGACTTTCTGCTCCCGAAGGGGCTCCCTCTGAGAGTGGCACTCATTGTGGAGTGTCACCATCCAAGGAAGTCTGAAAGGGACACTCATCCGCTGAAGCTTCCCCCGGTGTCCCAGGGCACAGGCTCATTTCCTTCCACAGGAATGTCCCTTGGCCCAGAACCAGTAGGTGTCACCAGAGACTGTGACTAGGATTCCCTGAGATGGGTAGGCAACAGAAGTATAGCAGAAGACAGTAGGAGCGTGGGGAGGGATCAGTAGAGCTCAGGACAGCCTGGGTAACACATTCCAGTCAGCAAGGCAGTGACTACCATCCCTCAGTGCCTAGGAGATGACACTCTACTCAGAAGCAAAGTGTTTTCTTTATTCCACATCTCTAATGCCGGGTATGTATCTGGCACCGATATGAGCAAAAATAATGAGTCAAATGGCAAGTCCTCTATCCACGAGAGCTATGTCCAGCAAAGAAGATGAATTGTCAAGAGTAGGTCACTGGGGCAAGTGTAAGACACTGGAGAGGTAGCAGGTGGCTGGAGGGCCAGAGATGTCTCAACCAAGACAGCATGGAAGGAAAGAGATGAAGGCAGGAAAGAGAAGAGGGACTCACTGGAGGTGCAGGCAAGGGTCTGGAAGTGGAAAACATTCGGAAACCATGGCTTGGGAGATGGCCAACCAAGGAAAAAACAAGGACAGAGGATGGGGCCAAAGAGGCCCTGCAGAAGGATAGCATGATTTGACAGGGCAGGAGAATAAGCAGCAAACAGTCAAAGAGGCTGCCCTGTTGCCAGGTAAGTGACAGCAACAGTTTGTGCCTACAGTATGGGGTGATGGTTTTAACCTAATACAACCTAAAACCACCTGGGAAGAGAATCTTACTTAAAGAATTGTTTAAGTCAGGCTGGCCTGTGGGTATGTCTGTGAGGGATTACCATTATTAAGTTAACTAATGTGAAAAGAACTAGTCTACTGTAGGTGACACTATTCCCTAGGCAGGAGTCCTGAACTGTATGAGAAGAGAAAGTAAACAAGAAAGTGAGCATGTATGTATACATTCTGTCTCTGCTCATGACCGTGGGTGTGATGTGACCAGCTGTCTCAAACTCTCCCTGTGTCTTCCCTTCAATTATTGATTGTAATCTGGAATCGTGAGCTGAAGTCAGACCTTTCTCCCCACAAGTTGCTTTTTCTTGGGATAGTTTATTAGTAAAACTAGAACAGCTGGGGTAGAGGTGATAAAAGTAGCCAGAATCTATTCTAACATAAAACCAGTCTGGTAGCTTTGGTGGCAGATTGAATGCCAATGATTGTCCGGGAAAGAGGATCTGTTACCCAGACCTTACCTCCAAAGACAGTTCACATTTGACATGAGTTATTAACATACAGAAGGCACCTAAATCTATACACACAGTTTCAAGATCAAAGCCCAGGCTCTGTCTAGTTAGCAGTCATGTGGACACACACACACACACACACACACACACACACACACCACACCACCACCACCACCACCACCACAACAACAACACAGCTAAGTTCAGAGGTTAAATGTGTTTTCCAAGACATTCTTTAAATTATGTCTGTAAATCATATTGTCCTGTGGCAGGCCACACCTGGACTAGGTCACCACATCAGTGTGGAGCCAAGTCAGGCTAAGCCTGGTTCCAGCAAATGAGCAGAAATGGTACACAAAGTCACTCAGCTCTGCAACAAGACAAACATTCACCCATGTGGCCCCTCGAGGCCTTGGATAGCTCTCTTCCATCCCAACCTGACCCTAGGTTGGAGCTCGCCTCCTGTTCCCCAGATTTAAGGAATCCAAGACATAGAGATGATGTCCACTGTACTGGTTAGCCTTATCTGTTAACCTCAGATACAATCTAGAGTCATCTTCGAGGAGAAACCCTGATTGACGGATTGTCTAGATCATATTGCTCAGTGGGTTCATGTATGGGAGAGTACCTTGATTATTAATTGATGTAGGAGGACCCAGCCTACTGTGGCCAGCACCAGCAGTGTTCCTTGGTGGCTCCTGTCCTGATTTCCCTCAGTGATGGATTGTGATATGGAAGTGTAAGCCAAATAAACCCTTTCCTCCTCCACATGCTTTTGGTCCATGTTTTATCACAGAAACAGAAATTAAACTAGAACTTCCACAATAGCATACACGTAACAAGTAGGTACTGAGCAGGGCAAGCTGTGCAGAGCCTGCTCTGTGGAGGGTCAGAAGACCCTGCATGCCTAACTGTCTGCCCCACTCACTCAGTCCATGCCAGCATGA